>NC_046289.1:78545073-78635073 GCF_004115265.2 Rhinolophus ferrumequinum | reverse complement strand
AGTCCTTAAACTATCCTTGGGCATCGTAAGAAATAAACAACTTGAGATGCATATAATGAACTATAATTGTTTCCCCCCTCCCCAGGGTTGGAGTAATGTATGTAACCAAATTTCACAGCAATTCATTAAAAGTCAGAAGCCTAACTCTTCTATCCACAGTTTTTAAAGACCTTGGCGGGAAAAAAAAAAAAAATTAAGCAGATATAAAAGATACAGCAAATACTGATGCCTAACCAAAGTCTCTAAAATGCTTTTCCTTTTCCACCCCCCCACCTCAATATCTGTCTTTTTCTCTCTTCCTTTCTTTCACATTCCTACTGCTCATTTTCACATACCTGACTAGAACAATATCCTCTGGAGTAGGCAATTCATTTTACATCTTTAAGGTCAGGACTTGGGCTCCAAAGACAAGTGTCTGCTCCATTTAGTCTTGCCCTTGTGAATTCCCCGCACCTCTTTGGGTCAAATGCTCAAGGCCACAAAACTAAAAGATGATGATGAACTTAATGTTTAGATTTTAACCTTAGACCACTGTCACCCACGCCCAGAGGATTTTTTACAGGGAAATAATTCTAGACATGAAAATATATATAATTAAAAAATAATTATTCTCAACTATATTGTGAAGAATTGGCATTTGAAAACAATGTGTATGTACCAGAGATCAATTTAACTACAATATTTAATTGGTAACATATTTACTGAAGAGCTTTATGTTCATAAAAATAAATTAAGGTTAACCTTTCTCAAACTTCTCCCTTAGTAAGTTTAATAAATAGAGGGATATTCTCCTATTCAGTAATGGTGTATTATTTATTAGAAACTATTTTTTACTCAATTTATATTTTACATTCACACTGGTATGGTTAAGAATATATTTTGAGTCTTCCTGAATTACTGCCTTGGTGCACTCATGACATCAACTTTTAATACAAAACTGTATTGCTCCTATTTTCTTCATTGGTTATTTCTGTCTGCACCAGGACAAATACAGCTACAGATAAGGGATGTCACCAACAAATGTGGGAAGCCCAAGTAAAGAGTTTCCATCACTAAATTCTCTCAGAATGCAGTTTAGCCACTCATGATATGTAGGAACATGTGAGATTAAATCAGGAGGGGCCTGAAAGAGAAGAGATTGTGTTAGATATCCATTTAACATTTATTTTATAACTAAAGAAGAATTAATCTTTTCAAATAGATTAGGAGTTGGAGTTAAAAAGAAGCTATTTCTTTGTATACAAATCTGTATCCTTCTTAGAACTTTTACATATGACACATATAATTGGGTATAATAAAGAGGGACAGGTTGCCAGGTGGCAAAGTCACCTCCGTAACCACAAAGAAAATGTGTGTGGAATCTGAGATACCTTTTCCTAATTTCCAGTATTAGGGATGAATCTGTGACGTATGAATGGATTTTTTTCCATTCAACATACTAGGCAAAGATCTGAATAAAGTTAATGTTCACTTTTTGACACCCATATCAAACTGAAAACACCTCAATCAACTGTTGGATAGATTTGGCATAATTATTGATACACTTTGCAGGATTTAAAGAGTCAGTATTCAGTGCTCACATACCACATTTGAAACAAACACAACTTATCAAGTAGAGATCTGACATGTGTGACTCTTAGTATCATTTTGGAAGTGAAATAACCTGTCAGATTTTAAAATGTGTTAACAACTGGATGGTTAAATGGCAGGGACATGAAGAAAGGACATGGGCTTGGTTTGCGATTTTGCTCTGGAGTAGAGTCCCTGACTGCCAGCCTAGAAGAAATCACAACAAAAGTTTTCCCCCAGGGGTTCTGAACAAAATTCTATAGTAGAATAAATAAACTACTACACAGTTAGATTATCTTAACTAGCATCTGCAATCTTCCTTACAATAGTCATTTATTGATGTCTTTCCAAATACATTAGAAGTGGCAGATGATTTATTTTGCCTTTGAAAAGTACTTATAACCATTCACTCATTCAACAAATATTTAAGTTTCTACTATGTGCCAGGCATTCTTTTCTAAGTACATTATCAAAGTCGAATAGTACAAAACGCCTAACATCTTTTTATTGGAGATGTCTTAACTTCAAATAGATTAAGGCAATTTATACAGAAGGTGAAGACAAAAATAAAATCAACTTCTTTCAGAGTTTGTACAGTTCTTCATCTTGATTAATTTATGTCTGGTGCCTGATACATAGTAGGTGCTTTGAATATGGTGTTCTGTTAGTTTCTCTATATTCCAACCCCACTTGATTTTTTGTGTGTGCAGAATTGTTCAGCTAAAAGAAATCCTCTGCCTACTTCCATCATTCATTTGCACTAGTCTCATTGCCATTTACGACAGTGATTTCTTTTAAGGGACTGTAACACCTTTGATTTCAAAATATGTTTTACTCTTTCCATTACAGTCCTTATGGAAAAAAGTGGAAGGGCAGTGTGTGTGGGGTAGGGTGGATGGGTGGTATTAAGGGTTGGCTCAGCATTTATTTATTTTTGAAATTAGAGTTTAAATGACTGTGTGTGTGTGTGTTTGAGAGTGTGTGTTAGCCTTCAGAATGAATTGGCATCTCCCGAAATGAGAGTTAGAGATTGTGGCTCTTCAAGGAAAAAGAATAAAGGAATTGGTAGCAATGAAACCTAGGCTGGATACAATTTCCCTTTGAAGGACAGTGAGTCAGTCATCACCCATGTTGCTGAACATCTGTGGGTCTGAGCAGTGCTCTGGGTACCACTGGAAGAGCTGCAGAAATAGTGAAGTATTTAAGAAATAAAAGTGTGATTGAAGCTTTCTTCTGAAGAAATTCGGAACCTGGGGTCTGGACTGCCATAGGACATTTATATCCTATCCCTCGACAATTTCTTGCTTCTTGAGGAAATTTTGGCCATTCATTTATGCTAAAAGTTGGTACTTATGTCCCTTTCAACCAAGAAAAGCAATAATATATTCGATTCATAATTACTTAAATAAATAGACAACAATGATCACATGAAGTTGATCTAAAAGGAAAAAAGGTCAGGATACACTCTTCTAAAGGCAGATAATAATAGTTCCATGCCCAAAGTGGTCCCCTTGACTTCTACTGAAATTCTGTCTATATATGTTCATCTTTATATCCATCTATATGATCACTCTGTTGTCTACTTAACTATCTCCTGGGTTATTATAATAAAGATGTATCCTCTATTGAAATTAGTACAATAAAAGCATACTCTCAATTAAACATAATGGCAGATTGTAATCATTTAATAACTGGTGCTCGTATACACACACCTATATACTGACAAATACGAAGAAGTAGTATTACTACTGAGCTATTTGGAAATGCTAATATATTTTTGCATTTCAGATATTTTGAATATACATTGATTTAGAGGGGTAAGCCCCTAGAACCTCTTAGAAGGAGGTAAGCATTTTCATTCAAAATGTTGATAAAATGAGAATGCAAAGCCTGGCAGTAAACATACTAACAAATACATTTTTGAAATTCTTTCCCCCTCCTGTTTCACAATTCAAAGTAATGAAAGGGAGGTTCTTACTGCAAATATTTTTTTTCAGGCTACTGGAGCCTATATGTAGATATCATTTCTATGATTTAAAAATCAGAGACATTGTATAAACCTTTTCACCTTTACCCAAGCTCTTCTATAGGAGCTATATTGTGTAAAGAGGGACTACTCAGTGTGTTAGATTTGGACTAAACACTTCCAGGTTTTTAACCTAGTTTGTCTATATTTTATTTTCAATCATGTTCCTCTCTGAGTAAGAATGCAGTGAGAACCTGGGGAATCATAT
The DNA here is from genome assembly GCF_004115265.2 of Rhinolophus ferrumequinum. Taxonomy (NCBI): domain Eukaryota; kingdom Metazoa; phylum Chordata; class Mammalia; order Chiroptera; family Rhinolophidae; genus Rhinolophus; species Rhinolophus ferrumequinum. The sequence continues at coordinate 78,631,270 of NC_046289.1, read as the reverse complement.
TTTTTTGAATGCTTTAAAATTGTGCTTTATCGTTTAATGTAGTATCCAAAACCCAAGCACTATTGAAATCAACTTATTGACAATCAGTCCTGGATGGTTATGTGCTTTATTTCCAAACTGCAAACATATTTCTGCTCTCAGGCGGAGTATTGCCAGCATGCCAATTACTGTTTCATTCTCATGAAATTAAAAAAAGAAAGTCTTCATAACCCAATTCTTTAAGGGTACTGTGTAAACTTGGGCTTTTGGATGTCTAGGGGTCAGGAAAGTTCACTTGATCTATTGGCTTCTCATTTAGTTAACCTGGGATGGCATAAATTCCTCAGAGTTTCGAAAGCTACCCTGTCGTGTGTGATCTTTTCACTGGTTCAGCCTGGTTAACAAACACTATTTCCGCATCATGCATCCCTGTCTATAGGAGAGGCCAAAGCTTTTCATTCAAACTCTGGAAAGTTTCCTCCTCATTTGCAGGTGGTGGTGTAAACAGGGAAGAAGATTAGGGGTGTGTCTTGGGTCATGTCATTCCCCAGTGCCCCTCCTCCTCTCTCTGTGACAAAGGAGTGACAAGAGGGGACTAAGAGACTTGAAGAGGGTTATTAGTGCACGAGGGTATGTATGGACCAGGACAGTGTGAGAAGGGAAGGTGAAACAATAGTGGAGAAAGTGAAGTGAGGGAATATTGAAAAATACAATAAGAAAAATAGGCTCAATCAAACAGAGGCTCCGCAGCCTCTGTATACATTACTTCTTTGCTTTTGAAAAAGTACATTAGGTCTATCAGAGGTATCCTGGATCTTAAAAAGGAAAAGAAAGAAGAGGAAAAAATACCCTTTTCTTTATGACCCCCCACCATTGTTATTTTGGTACAATGCCTCAGAAAAGATTATGACACAGCGGCCTTGCTTTTTATAAATGTATCATTTTTTTCTTATATAAATATTAAGTACATTTGGCTTTTTGAGTGTCACACAATTAGCAAATTAGTCATTCACTAAGAGTATTCATCTAGGTTTTATAACACTTTTCCCACCTTAATTTTAGAATACTACATGCAAGGGGGAAAAATGCCTTCTTTTTTATTGCACTCATTGAAATCCCTTCTCTTAATGCTAGGCTCTGGAGTTATAGTGGCAGTTAGTTCTGTCATCAGAATATCAGCACTTTGAATGGAATTTTGAAAATTACAAAGACTGCACTGGCATTATAGCAGAATCAATCGTTCTCTCTATACGATAAATGCACTCTCATTTTGAAGCTTATGCATTCCCTTTAATATAGCCCCTCTTTCAGTTCCATTCATTGCATTTATTACAAGTATGAGACAGAAATTAGAAACTTCCTTCAAGATTTCAGATCTTTTGTGCGCAAAATTTTTAGAAAGAGAAGAATTTCTTGACCTTCTACATACGAGATTTAATGAACTGAGCTAATGTTCTAAAAGCTAAAACAAACTGTTCATTTGCACTTTTATGTGCAAGTATGAAATACAATATCCACATCCAAGAGAAGCCAGAGGCATAATGGAGGGCTTTTAATTGCATGTTTAAAATAACCTAATTCTTTCTAACATGGTATACTTCCAAAATGCTGTATTCCAAGTACAACATTCAGAGAGGCCCAGATGCTGTGTCGCATCGCTCTGGAACAGCCATGTTGAAAATTTGCCAAAGGACTGTCATTTCTGTAGACTTAGATGAATAGATCTGAGGTTATTTGAAGCTGAAGCAGAGGTCATTTTAGTTTAGTTTCTTCTAGACTTTCATGATTTGCCCATTGGGGAAAACAACAACAAAAAAATATCTTCCCCAGCAAATCTGAGAGGAGTTTGTCATACTCTGACAGAGGGGGTCACACTCTAAGACAAGGGGCCAGAGGGTTCTCAAGAGGGGCAGTGTGTGCCATTCCTGGAGACTGGATGAGTGACTTACATTCAGTCTGTAGTGTTATGTCCATCACACCCATTAAGAGAGTTTTCTAATAGAATTTCATTGTTTCAGTTGAGTACTTAGCTCTAGGAATCACTGTGCATTGGCAATGAGACCTTGAAAATGGTCCTCCTCTTAAAGAGGAGAGGAGCTGGCACTATATAAAATAGTCATATAAGTTTATGCATTTCCATCTGTTTCTCCAAATACGGGGATGTCTTTATTTGTCAAGTCATTAATCCTCTACTCAATATCACACTCAAGCCGAAAACTAATTATACCAGAACCACCGTATAATATTATGAAGGCAAGTACATATTTACTTAAAGTCCCAGTGATAGCTTTAAAGGTTTATGTAACTTGGAATCACCATTTTGAATATTATTGGTAAAATTATGAAAAGTAGTCCTAGGATCAAAATACAATGGCATGTTAATTTCATAGTAAAATGTGATCCTGCAACTGTAATTAATATTATCCATCTCAGTAGCTGTGGGTCATTATATAGTTTAATTCAATTATTCTTGATTAAGTAGAGTTAATCCATTGTAGGTATTGGTTAACATAATTCGTGGCAATTTACAGTAGATAGACTTATTAAAGATAGTGAGAAATATTTTATTTAACATATATTTATGCTAGTTTAGTAGTAGAACTTAAAGATCATAATTTACTTTGCTCTGGCAACACACACACACACACATACACACACACACACACACACACACACACACACACACACCCTGTCGTTAGTTTATTCTTTGCTACTTTAACAATCAATTACTGCTTTGGTGAAAGCCTACAGCTTAATCCATTAAGAGCCATTCAGAACAAAACAAACAAACAAAGATTTAACCACTTCAGTGACAACAGTGCAGAACCAACGAGGAGCATTCTTAGAAAACCCTAGCAATTTCAGGATCAATAACCTCATACTAGATGCTCCTAAGTGATGAAAGCTAGAACATTTGTGCTGTCAGGTTTTAGAGAATAAAACAAAACACAAAAGTGTCTGGGAAAGATAATTTGATAAGTTTAGTTTGGAAATATCCATGTGGTCCAGAGGGCTAACTTAAATCCTCTCAGCAATCGTGATGAAAACAAACAGATTTAAACATTTTTACCTATGTGTCCTGAGAGTTGAAACTGTTAAAATATCTTTTAGTCTTTCTCCAAGTTCTATTACTTACAGCTTTATTATTACTACTTCTAATTAAGTGAAATCTAATCAGTCTGTCTATCTACCTACCTATGTATCTATCTCTTTGAAAACAAATGTTATCTAACATCTTTATATTAAAGTATTTAGAAGAATGTTATAGTCTACACAACTTAAGGTTACAGTTTTAACAATAAAACTGACAAATACATTTATATATAAGAGGAGCAAAAACAAACATTGTTTTCCACAAGATTAAAAGCCTGTTCATTTTTTGAAAAAATTATTCCATTGTATATTATCCTTTGTGAAAAACCCATTAGCTTCTTTTATACATCTCAAGTCTTAAATAATACACCAGTGCTGCAGAATATGTTTTATGGGAAAAAAATCTACTGTCATTCCATAGCATAAAAAAAAGGCCTCCTACATCTTTTGTATTCATTATATTATCCTTTTCAGTTTCACAAAATAATCTTACAATACTGCATCTCCTGTAGTTACAGTTTTTTAAATGCCTTTACATTTATACTTAATTATAAACTCAGTAATGAAATAGGAGTATTATTTATTATTTATCTCAAAACGTCAGCCAGTTAGAATTTACCCACAAATTATCCGGAGGCATTAAATTATATACCTTCATAGGTAGTCAGCAGACAATGTTGGGATTGCCTGTAGTGTGTTTACAAGATAATTTGTTTACTGAAGATAGTCTACTCATTTACATTTCTGCTTTTTTTTTAAGAAACAGCAGATCCTCACTGAAGAAATATACTTAATACAAGGAACTTACAAAAGAAATATTTTTAGTTTTACAAGTAAGTGTCAGATCAAAAGCAGAATAATCTCTCTGTTGAAATGTTAACGAACAACATTGACCATCAACATTTTACAGAGTAAAGAAATTGTCCTGCAATACCATTAAAATGCCTGATTTTCCCGTGGTTTAGGAATGCTGTACAGTTTTGTCTGGATTCATTAAGGCACTCACTGCATAAATGCGTTGCCAACCGGGATGTGGGTGGCTGTAATGGCAGCCTGTAGGTTTGTATGGAAAACAAGTATGGCACTGTGAAAAAAATCCTTCTCTCATCCTCCAGATACCTGCACGGAAGCTTGGGAGGCATTTCCATAGGCTCATTATCAAGTGAATATTAAACCCCCATTCACTGGGAAGCAAAGGTAAGTCTGGAACATGCATTGATGAAAAAGGAAAGGGAGTGGGGTGAGGGTGAAATCACGTAGTATTAAAGCAGCCTAACCAAGTGACAGACACGTAGACAACTCTGATGCTGCCAGAACAACACTCTGCACAGCCCACCAGCAAGCAATTTGTCACTGCGACAAGAATATCCTCCGCAATTTGGCACCAGGGTCCTTGGACAACCAACTGCTCCTGTACAGCACGAGACGTGCTATTCGGCAATGGGGAACCAAGGTTCTTGTTATTATGTACAAATGTGTTATTTTATGAAAAACATATCTTTTGTCATGATCAACACAGAGATAGAACAGTAGTAATTGATAATAACTGGGGGCAAATAAGACAACAAATTGAGAAAAATATGTCCTTGTATGTTTTTGTGGTACCCTGTGTGTTGAGAAGATTTCAGGATGCTTACTCAATGCGTCTGGTATTTTATGGCACATTCCCACAGTGTTTCATAGAAATAATTAATCCATAGGTGCAAGAATGAACTGAGAAGATTTTTAGATAGTAAACCATTTGCTTTTAGCAGACGTTATGTGTTTGTATATGGTGTGTTGATTAATATGTCGCTGTGCGCAAATCCTTTTTACTGACGATGTGAAATAAGACAAATAATTCAAGGTAAGTTGGGTGATAAATGTGCAAAGGAAAGACCCTTTACTCTTTGCATTGCTACCCTGGTAATCTATTGTAAAAGTTCAGTAAAGGAGAGAAGCCAGGGGCATAGGATAAAGGTATCTGATAAATAAGCGAGTAGTGTTCCCTGTGCCAATTACTTGGCATCTTACTTTGTAATTAATGCCACAGTAATGAAAAAAGTGGTAGGCAGGAAGATTGGGCCTTTTGTGCATTCTATACAGAACCAAACACTCATAAAAATCTAGCTCAAAGCTAGCCTAGTTTGGCTCTCTTCACAATCAAAACTTGCTAGAGAATTAGAACAATCCCATAGGATGTGTGTGTGTGTGTGTGTGTGTGTGTGTGTGTGTGTATGTGTTTTGCAATGTATTATGTAAGAGTGACATCAGGCAATTGTGGTATTGCTGTCTCCATCACACAGACAAGGGTGTCCTTCATTCCCCAGACATGATGGAAACTTGTACCTATTCTGCCAGGATCTAACATCATGGTATCTATTATGTTGCTCACAGTCCTATGAATTACTTGAGCTAACTGCTGCTTAAGTGGCTATGATAACCGTCTGGCAGTGCCTGGTGGATTTCCCAGTAGCTTATATATTGTATTTGTGCTCTATGGAAACTTTCAGGAAATACTGAAACTATTTGAGTGAAATAATCATGAAAGTGATAATATTAATAGGCATTTTTTTAAGAAGTAAGAAAGAATATAATTCAGGCCATTTTGACATCATTTGAAATATAGTACAAGCTTCAAAAATATCCAGCTAATATTATAACAACATTCCTTAAAATGTAAAAATATGTTTTCTCCAGTTATCGACAAATTGGATAGTAGTAGATGGTTTGGGGTTAGGGGGTTGGAGAAAGGTGTTTAACTTGTGAGACTTGGAAATGGTGTTGAGGTGGAATAAGCTGACTAACTATGTATGAGGATGGTTAAATAACAAGGTCTAAGATTTATATCCTTTTAGGGGTAAGATACAAAAAGGGGGAGAACAGAGAGGTATGAGAAGAGAGAATGTTCAAAGCTAGAGGATACAAAATACAGTAGAGACCATAAAGAAAACTAACCCCTACTTTTCTAAGCTTTGCGTGGAGTGTTTTCCTTGTAACTCCCATTAAAGTCAATGGGAATCATGCAGCTAAAACCCTGTGTAACTCTTTGACAATTTACTTCCTAGTGTCTGGAAAAGAATACTACCTACTAAGGGCAATTTACTCATTTTAGTTTGTGCCTCTCATACAAAGATGAATTTGATAGCACATAGCAGGAGTAAAAGAGAGACTGCATTTAAGATTTTGTTATTGCAAAAGAAATCATCATTGAAAAATGTCTCCTAAACTCTCACCTTGTTTAGCAACAACAATAAACAGAGAAAAGCAGTCCACTGAAAGAATATGGAAAGTAGTATGGACTTGATTACAGGAAAAATGGTGATTGCTAGTATGAGGTTGTTTTTTCCCCCCATTTTAAATTCTCAAGCTCTGAACACAATCGTGGGATAAGAAGAATAGAGGACAATTCTTAAGACACCAAATTCAAGCTCTTGATTACTTGCTTTTTCTCAAGTTGTACATATATAAATATAGTGATGATATCCTTACAAAATCTTTAATAGTACAAATACAGTTATGGGGGCATTACCATAAACTTCTAGTGATAGGTAGAAATATCTAATGAACCAATATTTATCCTGCTATAAGCAATAACAATAAATACACTGTATCCTACATATAATATTATTTTTGAAAGCTACAGAATGTGCTTGTTAAAAAGTGCAAGTTATTTATAATCTTTTTCATGAAGTTTTAAGTCAGAAAACCAACACCAGCTTTCAAATTCTTTATTTTTTATGAGGTTCTGTCTTTCTTTACTTTCAGGTGAAATGTCTGTTTAAGTGCTATACTGCTTTACTGATATAATTCTTATACCTGCACAACCATATAATAAGCTTACGTGGGCTGCAGATACGGCTCCTGTGTTTTCTGCGTCCCTTCTCTGTGATTTCTTTTGTGACTTATCCTTTGGAGGGTGTAGAAGTAAGACCCTACATGGCTCTGCTTTTCAGTGCATGTATCAGAGACACATCTATGAACAACTGCCTGTGCAAGTTTATTACTGGGCAATGTAATTTCTCAGTTTTTATGGGTAAAGGAGTGCTTCTTGCATGGACCTAGCTTGTGCTTCAGTTTAGGTAAGCATACTGCTGCAGCAGCCTAGAAACCATTACTCTCTGATTGCACCAATTAGCAAACCCTGAACTTTACCACCAGGAAAAAGACACAGCTCCGCTATTATGAATACCTGGCTTTTGAGAATTAGAGTAATTATGTCAGCAAACCTACCATTGATTTTCAGATAGACATCTCAATAATTTTGTAAGAGTAAGAACCTTTCTGAAAGCCCACAGATATTTTGTTTATGGCAGAAATAATACATAGGAATGAATACAGTGATTTGATATGTGAGGACATTTAAGGGCTAGAGATATATTTTACTTGAACTGAATTTAGATATGTTTCTATGTCTTTGATTATAAATTTTATTTTGGAGGGTTTTGACTTCGTGAGAACTTCTGAAATCTGCTTTCCTTGAAGGAGGGGTTTGAGAAGTCACAAAATAATGAAAAACATGTGCTGTTATTAAAGTATATTATAGTACTATTATAAAATCATAGACAATAATAAATTTAAGACATTAAAATTCTCTAAGTTTTAATTTTAAAACTCTCAGCTGGTTTGTACTACCAGGGTCATTAATTGTTTGTGACCAGATCATATATCCTTAACCAAATACACATTAAAAGATTTCTGTTCACAAACCGAATGTGAATTGAATATAGCACACAAAGCGCTTCAGTTACCTATTGAGTTTTTCAGTTTTTCTTCTTACAGTACTTTTATAACCAGCAAGAATAACAGTAAGTTAATATCAGTATTTAAAGTAAAAAAAAAAAAAAAGATATTGCAGTGGCATGTCATTCACAATGTTGCAGAAACATTTATTCCTCCTACATTAACATATTTCAGGGAATCAAAGACTTAGAGGATTGTATGTTCTAGATATCTTATTTTAGGAATAATCTTTGCCATGATCTGAATGAATTAGATATTTTAACTGATTAAATTCTAAATAAATTCTAAAATTACTCACTTTATTTCAGACTTGTTTGGCTGGGACTTTACTATAAATCAGTGTTTGCTAGCACTGACGATTAAGACATCTTTCAATATTCATTTTTTTCACATCTCCCTCCACTTGGTTAAGAAATTATGATGATTTTGAAAGACATCTATGAAGTCATTTTCTAGTATATGTAGTTGGGAAAAGACATACAGAAATAGTATATTTTCCCTTCCAATATCTCAAATATCTCACATATTCAGTTTGCAATGCACGTGTGTGTGCACTAGTGTGTACACACACACACACACACACACTGCAGTTTTCTTAGTTCAATTGAATATATTTGCCCTGAGACTTTTTCCCAGTCCCAGGAATGGTGTTTCATGAACTGATTTTTATCACTTGTACGAGAGAATTACACAAACGTTTTCACTAAGAAACCAAACAAATAAGTGTACAGACAAATAAATGATTACATTCATAAGGATACGTTTTTATACATTATTTTCTTTACTGTGACAATATTTGTCTTTCCTGTATCCTTGTTTATCTGCATTGCTTCAACCATGACACTTGAATAGCCTTCTAAAATATATTTGGAAACCTGAAGTGTGTAGGAAGATACTTTTGGGGTAAGGGCATGGTACTATTAATGATGGTGATTCTCTGGCTTCAAAATCTTTGGGATTTTGCATATTTTTTCATATTTCTGATGCTCCACTTAAAAGATTTGAGGCCTGAACTCTTCTCTGCTACATCTAAGAAAAGGAAACCACTATACAATAGGCTGAGTAGTCTGGAGCAAAAGGTCACCCAACATTACACGTGCTTGCTGGGAAAAAAGCACAGAAAGGAAATCCTCTCAAGCAATGTTAAGTTGTCTGCTCTCTCCCTGTTGTGTGTACACAATTTTTTTTTTTTTTTAACTTTAAGGAGATTCAAGCACAGGTATTGGAAGAGGAAGAGGCTTTTTAAGGGGAGATGAGGTCTGGAAATATTTCAAAGATATCCTAAACCAGGCAATAGAAAATGTATTTGAAATAGTAAGAACTTTGAGGCTTTAACTTGATGGTGTAGAATGAAGAGCATTTTTTTACAGTTCTAAAATATGTAATGAACGAAGGCGATGGTTCAAGTGAAATGCAACATAATTTTCATAATTATTTTAGTGTGAAAGGCACATAATTGGTAGGTTCATTCACAGTCTTTCAAGTGACTGTGTTGGGCAATGTAAAAACCAGATATTTCTCTGGTTTTTCAGTATCATGCTATATAAATTTAAGCAAGTCATTTCACTGTCCAGGGCTTATACGGGTACAAAGCAAATAAGATTCTGACACTCTTGTCATAGGAAGGAAGGAAAGATTGTTTCAGATAATTTCTGATACCTGATGTTTCCATTGTTGTTGGAGCTCTTATGCTCTATAAATGTATGTTCTATATACTGTGATAGTTTCATTCATTTACTCATTTGTTCATTCAAAGATATTTACTGAGTATTGGCTAAAGGGCATGACTAGTCTTGCTACCAGTTATCCAGAGACTATCAAGATAAAGTTCCAAACCTTCAAAATACTTATCATTTGAAGCAATAATCCAAAATTAACAACATGGTTTAACAAGGACTGATAAATGCATATGAACATTTCTGTGGGAAGATAGAGGAGGAGCTTCTAACTTTGCCTTAGAGAAACTGGAAGGCTTCATAGAGTAGGTGATCACTGAAGTAGACTGATGGTAAAAATGACACCACATCAGCTTTTTGCCAATAGACCAAAGATTGCCACAGGAGGGCTGAGTTAACTTGTGCTGTTTAGGAGGCCATTTGCTTTAAAATAGTCTGTGTGTGTGTGTGTGTGTGTGTCTTTAATAATATGTATACATTATTGTAAAATTCTGCTTCTGCCAATTTGTTTTGATATTGGAGTTTTTCTTTTATATTACATAAGAAGGAAAGAGGAAAGCAATAACTACTAAATTTGTTCTTAATATCGTGACCATTTTCTACCCGTTCAATATCTCTGTTTTTTGGAGTGTGTGTGTGTAACGTATGAAAAAGTAAACATAAGTAAATGTGATTTTGAGAATTTTATAATATCTTTTGAGATAACAGAAGTGATGCTGGCATCATAACAAACCCAAATAGGGAAACTTACACACAAATTGTTTTAAATATTTGAGGGGATTCTAGGGCTTTCTAAGAACAGCTAAATATACAAGCTTTTCTTTCTATTATACAATGTGTTAGAAGGATTCTCTTTCTAGCAGGTGTGAAAAAGAAGCAGGTAGCAGGAGGAGCTTGGTACATAGAAAATATTTGAAACAGAATCAAAATTTAATGATCTAGGCCAGTGATTCCCAAACTATAATGTGCATAAAAGCCACCTGGAGAACTTGTTAAAGTACAGTAGGCCTGGGGTTGGACTGATGAAGTTTCATTTTTTACAGACTCACAGGTGATGCTGATGCTGCTGGTTGAGGATCACACTTTGAGAACCACTAATTTAGACTAGTGCTTCTCAAATTTAATCTGTATCTGAATCACCTGGGGATTTTTGTCAAATTGAAGATACTGATTCAGTAGGCCTGGAGTGGGTGGGAGAATTTGTATTTCGAACAAGCTCAGAGGTGATGCGTGATGCCGCTGGTCTGCAGAGCACACTGTGAGACCAAGGCCTCAGATGATTTCCTACATTTTGAGTACAAGTCATGTGATGTGGCTCAGTGATTTCAGAAAATAATAGGATCAAACAGTGATTTCAAGTTCACTTCCTGACCAACTAAGATTGTCCTTACCAATAAAGGCTAATACAGAATTAATGTTGCTTCTTGTATATTGTGTGAATAAATATTACACCACCACTGAGAAGTATTTACTGAGCTCTTGTTCCCTGTATAAAATGCTTACCCTGGTTAGTGTAAAAGATTAGGTGAAACGTGGGTTTCTTCTTTTAAGTAGCTTCTCTAACTACCTTGGAACTTGGTAAATGAAATGATACCCTGATTGGCCATGTATTAAATGCATTACATTTCTCTGATTCTGATAAATTGTGTATAAGTACAGAAGGTCAAAAAGGATTGACCTAACATCTTCCCCCATGCCCCCAAAAGATTTTAGAAATAGTACAATATTCAGGTTGTGTTATCTAATCACACCCTACCTCCCTGTGTAAAAATTCCATTTAGTTAAACAAGTTCTATTCATATAAGGAAAAAGTTAAACTAAATCTAGTGAAATGAGCTGGAAAATATACTTAATTTTGATCAAATAGTAGTCACTGATGGATTATATGGGTTTGGATGTGAAAGAACCTTACTGATATGTGTTGGCTGTCTTCAATCTACATTTTCTCAGTAATTGATAACTCTCCATTCCCTCTTCTTTACAAAAATAGAGAAGTGAAATAACAGTAATGGTAGTGCATTAAGGGATTTGAAGTAGAAATTTGTAACAGAACATTCAAATAAAAACTACAAGAAATAACATCTGTAGTATATACTTTGGACAATTCTGAATGATTTTAAGTACCCTTGGGATGTATATATACATTTCTGTTTTCCTTGTGACCCTCTCATTCAGAAACTTTCAAGTGTTATGATACTGTTAAATTCAATGACTCAACAGTTTTTGCATAGTTGACAGTAAATTTCTTAATTCTCAGTTTAGTTATTTCTTTGGTGGATTGGATCAAATATGGGTAACCCATCATGTTAATGCAAATATACAAGTCCTCAGACAAATAAATGTAAAAACACTTAAAGTATTAATATAATTGTAACATTTCTTTTTGTCTGGTGTATGTGCCTTTTTGTATTGTCATTTATGAGGAAAAATGATTATCTTTACAACAATAATTCATGATTAAATGCTTTTGTCATTTCTACTCGTTCTTCCCATTTCCCAAGGGTATTAATTTCGGATCCACTCACTAAATTGGACTATTCAAGAAGAAATTTTACTTGCAGGATGTTTGACTTCTTAAAACATCATACTTGTGTCTTTAGTTAATGTCTATCTAAAAGAAATCGCAAATAATATGATTTAAACTGTAGCTGTTTGGACAAGAGGAGCAGCGGTTCTTAACCTTTTTGGAAACATGACCATTTATAAAAGCTGTGGCTCCTCTTCACAGAAAATGCTCATGAAGTACACACAAAGAAATTCTGCATTAACATCTCTCCTCTTGATAATTGAAGTGAAGTTAACCAAAATACCATCTTTTCTTTCTTCCTTCTTACATAGACATTGAAACCAGATGGATCAATAGACTGTTTTTCTAAATACATCATTTTGTTTTTATTGTGTAAACCTTGACTTACAAATAAGCCTTTATACTGATTTGTAACATGGAAACAAGTGGACATCTGGCTTCTGTGAAAAATATGATTCACTCATTTGCATTTTTAAATTCCATTCATTCCATTTTTAAATTGTTCACTTGTCCTCTTTGCTCTTTCTAAAAGCAACTCTTCTCAGCTCTCTTCAATTTTAAATACCCACAGAGTTTGTTGCTTATGATTCAGAACATCATCTCTTTAACATTTTTAAATAAAAATCAATATTCAAGGTCCACAGCATGAAGAAATCCACGATATCTAGGTAAGCGAGCAGTTAATTGAAAACCAACAAGGAATTTGGGTGACAAAAATCAGTTTACCCTAGTGCTTTATAGTGGTCTCTCATTGACTCTGAAATATTTTTCAATAGCCATTTAAACTTTTTAGAATCAAAATACTAATAAATAATTTATTCCTCAGGTTTGTTATGGTATGTCTTCAAAAGTATTCTGGGTACATAAAGGTTTTTCTATCACTAATGCTAGGCTGTAATTATGGGATGAAAGTCTATACAAGTATCCTCCACTTTTTGAAAGTTCACTTGACACAAATTTGCTTTTATGAAAGACCTACATTAGTGCCTGTTTTTGCTAACAAAGAAATTTGAAGAGGAAAATATTAGGGGAAAAAAAAAAAAGCAAAAATAGTCTTCAGGGTTTGTTTTGCAGCAAGCCAGTATAGAGGCAGCATGTACCCCGAGCGGCTAGAGTGGCCCTGCCAACCTCCTTCCTTGGGAACTCCATCCAGCATTAGGACCCATAGCTTTGAGCCGCATCTGAGCATCTGTGCTTTATCTCTATTTATTTATTTTGTGCGTTTGTTAGCAAGATGTGTTCTAAGGTAATTGCTTCTTTGTGTTATCTCATTTTGGCTTATGACAAAAGGTTTCATAGGAACATTCTACTTTTTTTAATTTTATTTTTTAAATTTATTGGGGTGACAATTGTTAGTAAAATTACATAGATTTCAGGTGTGCAATTCTGTATCACATCATCCATAAATTACACTGTGTGTTCACCACCCAGAGTCAGTTCCCCTTCCATCACCATATATTTGATCCCCCTTACCCTCATCTCCCACCCCCCAACCCCCTTACCCTCTGGTAACCACGGAACATTCTACTTTTGCATAGTGGGGGAAACCTGTAATGCTATTTGGTTGCTCATGAATATTATCTGCAGCAATAGCTGTTGTGAATAAAAATTGAAAATATAGGAACTTGAAACCAAAGAGGCGTATTCATCTATTTTCAGTCCTAGTCCTTTTTATAGTTGCAAATCTCAAATCTGATAATTTCCACAATGTTGAAATCTCATAGTAACCAAGAGCAGAATAACTCTTGGAAGTTCCATTTGAATTTTAGGTAAGACTTCTTATGAGCATTTCATTTTTCATCTTATATAATTGCCCTACGTGGAATCCTGACATTTCAAAAGGAAAATGTTGAATAGTTAAATAGTTAAATGTAATCTGTTTATATGTTTCCTTATAACTAACTAGCTATATCCTGGAAAAATGTGAGTGTGTGTGTATGTGTGTGTGTGTGTGAGTGTGTAAATGAAAAGATTTTCCTCCTGTTGAGTGGAACAGTGGATGGGCCTAAAATTAAATAATGAAAACAGGGATATCCATAACAGGCAAAGATGATAAAATGAGAAAAGTTAATTCATCATGATCTTCAGCTATAATTTAGACTCAATTTCAAAAGTATACCAGAAGATACTGCTTTTCTAAGAATGTCAATCAGAAGAGTTTTAAGGAGATTTACTTAGAGAACATATGGCGTGGATAGTAGAGCAGTATAGATGGGGAACTAGAACCAATAAGACAAGGTGATGGAAGTTCTAAAGCTCTCATTTAGAATTCATGTCTCATGACTGATGTTCCTTGTTAACTTCACACAATTTAGAAAATACCTGGAGGAACACACTGGAGTTAAAATTAGGAGAAATGAATTTGATTAAATTTCCCAACCTGGATTTCATGACAGCTATCACATTGAACTAAATAACATTTCCATTCAGGATTTGGTGCCTATAATTGGGAGGAAATAAAGGATTGTTTTAATGATTTGTTTTATAGAGCTGTTAGAACAATGGAGAGCCCCTTCCTTGAGGTCAATGCATTACAAACCAGTTTGAACAAGCTGGAGAATTTTAGAAGCTAGAACCATAGATGTAAATCTCTCCTACATAGAACTAACTACATACTAGAGAAGCTGATCTCTAGAGTAACCTGAAACATAACCAGATGGACTAATGTGATTCTAGTGAGAAAACGCAAATTAGTCCCATATATAATTTCGGAAATGCCTCAACTCTTCTGTTTTGAGGAGGAAGAGATATACTCATCAGAATACCCACTAGATCTTTTAAGCCATCATTAATATTTTCCAATATATTGTATGGATGTTTAGTCGGGATGTAATTATCTTTAGTTCATTTTAGAACAAGAAACAGTCCACTTCTCTCTCCCACTGATACAGATGTGAGAATTCTGGATCAGGGGACACATTTTCTATCTTTAAAGGAAATTTAGCTACCCTCCTGGTGGGAGAGAGTAAAGCTGTATAAGGTGTTGAATGCTTATTAGCATATCAATCAGGCTCTCTATCTGATGTAATCAAAATAATTGAAAGAGCCTTGAAAAAACAGTTCTGGAGCAAAATATGGACAGCTGTCCAAAGCGTTTTGTGTATGAAACGAATATTCATGGACTTTTACACTGTAGGAGGTGCTAGAAACTGGTCTCTGAAAATGACTAGAGAAGTCTGTGTTTGGTAGATAGGTCAAAGGAGAAATTGAATGTTTGAGTTGGCAGTACTGAATTAGTCGCCCTCTTTTGGTAAAAGTCCAAATGGGTCTTGGTGGTGTTTTTGGTTCATTCTGCCTCACCCCCTGCTTACTTCGTAGGTATGTGGCCAGGACGCAATAAGGTAATTATTCCTCAATACAACAACTTTTGAGATTTTAGGAGGAAAAAGTGCAAGCACATACAAATCTACGACATAAACATTCTGTTGTTCTTTATAGTGCCATTCATTTGGAATTATTACTGTAGAGGTATTTATAAATCAAAGTCCTTAACTTCTCTTGCCATTGAGTGAAATTGAGGACCAAAGTCTCCACGAAGCCACTATAGAACTCAAAGCTATGGAACAATTTCTTTATTGGTTGTAGCAAGTTAGTAAAGCACATGAAAAGGCAAAGCTAAAACTTTTCTTCCAAAGTCTATTTTCATTACCATGAAATTATTTGTTTTGTGTTAAGTAAGCTTTTCATTGATGTAAAACATATTCAAAAATGCACAAATGTAAGTGTATGCATTATTGAATATTTTAAGAAAGTGGACACATCCATGTAACCCTCAGTGATTTCATGGTATAGAACATTATTAGTATATAAGAATTCCCCTTTGTTCCAGTCACTACCCTCAAAAAGAAATCACAATCGTGATTCCTATTTCCTCTAATTAATTTTGTTATTGACCTTTATATAAATAGTAACGTACACATACGGTATGTTGTTTGTTGTACCCATGCTGTGGTACAAATATGGTGTGACTGCAGTTCATTTATTTTCACTGCTGTAGAGTATTTCATCACATGAATATACCAAAATTCATTATCCCTGCTTTTGATGGACATGGGCTGTTTTCAATTTTTTGGCTATTATTCATCTTCTAGTATGTGTTTTGGGCACATAAGTATACTTCTCTGTTAAGTATATACCTAAGAGTGGAAATGCTGGATAAGGAGGTATGTTCAGCTGTGGTAGGTTTGACAGAACAACTTTCTGAAGTGGTTGGGCCTTTTCATGCTTGCACCAGCAATGTCTGATGTTGCTTCATAGTCTCACCATGGTTTGGTGTTATCACTCTGTTTAATTTTTAGCCATTTTAGTGGGGATGTAGTGATATCTCATTGTAATTTTCGTTTGTAATTTTTTAGCAACTAATAAGATTTGGTCACTTTTCCTATGTTTATTGGCCTTTGGATATTATTTTCTTTTGTGAAATATATCTTAAATATTTTTCTTGTGGGTTGTCTTATCTTTTCTTTTGTATGGTTTTGTAGTACTTGGTACATTCTGCACATATGTTCTTTGTGAGATAAATGCTTTGCAAACACCTTGTCTGGTCTATAGTTTGCCGTTTTCACTTGTAGTGGTGTCTTTGGATGAACATAATCTCTTAATTTTAATGTACTCTTATCCTTTGTAGTTGTGCACTTTTTGTGCCCTGTTAGAGATATCTGTACCTACTCAAAGGGTGTGACAATATATTCCTATTTTGGGGGGAATCTTAATTTTTACCTTTTAATTTTACATTTGTGGACACCTGAATTGAGTTTTGTGTATGCTGTAGGGTAGGAATCCATTATGTTTTTTGCTTATTTATATTCAATTGGCCTAACAGCATTTATTGAAAAGACAATTCTTTCAATATTGCAGTGCGGTGTCACCTTTGTCATAAACCAAGTGACTGTGTGTAGGTGTAGGTATGTCTTTGGATTCTCCTTTAAGTTTCCTTAAAGGAGACAGCACTATCTTTATTATGCTTTGTACTAACTCTTGATTTCTCATAATGTATATCCTTTAATTTTGTTCTTTTCGATATGATCTTGGTTATTCTTATCACTTTGCATTTAAAATTATCTTGCTGATTTTAACGTTTAAAAATATCTGCTAGAATTTTGATTGGGAATACATTGAATCTATAGATCATTTTGGGGAGAAATGCTGTTTTCAACATTGTATTCTGCTCATAAACATGATAAACCCTTTCAATTGTAGTTTTATAGTCTTATTTAATTTTTTTCAATAATATTTTATGGGTAGAGATCTTATACATATTTTGCTTTTTTTTTCCCCTTTGCACTTGCTGTTTTGAATGCTATTGCAAGTTGTATGCATATGTTCAAAATTTAATTTTCTAATTGTTTGCTAATGGTATATAGAAATACAGTTTATTTTTTATATTGGCTGTTTATCCATTTCCGTTGCTAAATTCATTTACAAATCCTAATTGTTTTACTGTAGAAGCCTTTTTAGTTTATAAATATAGTTATGTCATCAACAAATAATGCCATTTGTCTCTCTCTCTTCTCTATCTTTTTGTCTTTCTTTCTAATCCTTATATCTCTTATTTCTTTTTCATGCATATTACTGTAACTAGATGTTGGACAGATGAGACACTAATGGACATCTTTGTTTCTTTCCGTCTCATGGGGGGAAAGTTTCTATGTATCACTATTAAATATGATACTTATTGTAGGTTTTATATAGATACCTATTAACAAATGAAGGGCGTTTTAATCTAGCATTGAAAATGTACTGATTAATTTTCAAACATCTGTAGATTTTCCACTTATTTTTTAAAATTGATTTCTAATTTAATAGCAGTGAGGTCAGAGAATACAGCATGATTTTAATTCTCTGAAGTTTGTTGAACATATACCAACATTGATAAAACATGGTCGATTTTGGTATATGTTCCATGTGCATTTGAAAGAATGTATATTCATATTTGAAGGCAGTATTCAAAATAAGTCGGTTAGATGAAGAGTATTTTCTTGCTAAAATTTTTCTATCGTATTACTCTTTTATTATTAGAAAATGCCCTTCTTTATCTCTAACAAAATTACTTGCCTAAATGTCTACCTTGTTTTATATTAGTTTTCTTTTGCTTAGTATTTGCAAGATACATGTTTTATGTCTTTTACTTTCAACCTCTCTGTGATATTTAAGGCTATTTTAAAAAATAACATAGAATTGAACTTTTTTAAAATCATCTGACATCTTTGTTTTACAATGGTGTTTTTAGTTCATTTATAATTAATGTAATTGCTGATACATTTGAATTTATATTTACTATCCTATTATTTATTTCCTACTTATTCCACCGATTTTATGTTGCTTTCTTTTTTATTTTACCCTAGTCAAATACTTTTAGCAATTGATGCCGCCCTTCACTGAAACCCTATCTAGTTTGATGATTATACTTTACTATATCTTTTAATTGATTACTCTAGAGATTATAACTCATATTCTTATTTTATGGCCATCTATTTTAAATTTATAATTTTGCTACTTCCCATAAAATACAAAGTATATAGCACACTTCATCTCCATTTACCCGTTTCTTGACTTTTGTATTATTGTTGTTACCCATTGTAATTCTAACTATATTTTAAACCATAAACTATATTATTTCTTTTTGTATATTTAATATCAATTTTGATGTAAAAACACTTTTCCTTTTTTCATTACTCTTCATTCTTCTCTGCATTTGTCTGTTCTACATTCATTTTCATTCTGTTCAAAGAAGTCTTACTATTTTCGTAGTGTGAGTCCACTGCCATAAATAATCTTGGTGTTTGCGTATTTATTTTATCTTAATTTATTGAAAGCTATCTCATCTGGGTATAAAATTATAATTTAGTAGTTTTTTTTTTTCTTTCAGGACTTGAAACATATTTCACTATATTCTGGCTTCCATTGTTTCTTTCACTTCTTTAAAAGTAATAACTTTTTCACCCTTTGGGTATTCTTAAGATTAAACTTCTTCTGGATTTTGCTGACTTTATGCTGAAGAATCTCAGTGTGGATTTGTGTAATTTTCTCTGTATATACCTGCTTTGGGCTTATAAGACATCATGGAATTTTCCTTGCAGTTTTTCTTCAGCAGTGAAAAATTCTTGGTAATGAGCTCTGCAATAATGCATTTGCCACATTCTCCCTCTGCTCTCTTTCAAGGATTCATATTGTATGTATGTTAGACAATTTTTACCACAACTCATATATATCTTATGATCTTTTCTATCCTATCCTATTCTTTATGCTTTAGTCTGGCTATTTTCTACTGACCTATCTTCTAGCTCTCTAAGCTCTTATTGATCTCTTTCCAAACTACTATTAAGCTTATCGAATTTAAGTTACTATAATTTTTAGATCTAGAATTTTTATTTGATTCTTTTTGTATGTTCCAGTTATGTGGTAGGATTATCTGGCTTGTTTTAGTTTCTTGAATATATTGATGAATTTATCTTAAAATCCATGTCTGATAACTCTAATATTTATATCACCTATGAATCTCTTTCTGTTATCTACATGTTTTTTTGATACATTTCCTTCAATAAGACTGTAATTTTAAAAATTGAATCCTAAACATTGTGTTTGAATGAAGGAATTAATTTCTATTATATCATTCCAAAGAGAATTAATTCCATCGTCTGGCAGGCAGCAAAAAGACAGAAACATATCAATCTAATGATGGATTGAGCTGACTGGAGGCTGATTTTCTGTTTTTGTAAGGCTTGGTTTTCTTCTTATTCACCCCTTTCTAAAAACACAGCTTTCCAGAGTTGCCAGCTGAGAATCTTCCCATGATCATTAGAATGCCAATATTTTGTTCTGCTTTATGTTTGCTTTCTACTTGCCTCCTTAGCCTAATGATCAATGAAGCTTTATTGGTAACTTCTTTGAAGGGAAGATGGGGTTCTAGGCACCTCAAATTCCTGGCTGTCTTGATAGCACAAAACTCTAATTTTTTACTTCTCAGCAGATAGCAGCTGGCTTCTACCTGACTTCTCATCTCCTTGCCTGAAGCCAAGAATTGGCATAGTCCACGAAAGGCAAAGAAGCATTCAAAACATAGAGCTCATCTTGGTACATTCCCTTTTCTCCAGAACCTTGTCCCTCAAACCATGGCTGTGTGAGCAACCCTCCAATGCTTTCAAGCTTATGTGTTTGTATGTTATCCAGCTTTTCCTAATTTTTCTCAGCAAGAGCCTTGATCTACTATACGCTGCTCCATATCATTTGGAAGTGAAAGTAACTTCCTATGTATTCCTTCTTTTGAAATTGATGAGACTAGCCAATATTGAGTAAAATTTTCCATGTTAACAATTAAAAAAAAATAAGTCACTCAAACCTCTGTATTGCTTAGTATTCCATGGAGCTCCAATAAATTCTTGAGTATCCTTTCTTGAGTACGTATATTATGAATCTGAATTCAGATAATTTTCCATTGTCATTTTATATATATATTAAATATTAAACATATATATTAAATATTAAATAAATAAATATATATATTAAATGTTAAATAAATATATATATATTTTAGAAGCATAGTTATATATAAAATAGAAGTATATGTAATATATATACTTTAGAAGTATAGTTATGTTTTGAGATATTAATAAGTCATAATTTTGGTATATGGTACTTTAGTTATAAAATGATGACAAAATAAGAGGAAAACATCCCTCAGGGCATCACAATAGTTGGTTCTTGGGGTGCAAGATTATCAAAATATTTGGTTCTTAGGTACAAGCTTATATAGGTATTTTAAAATAGAGTCTCACTAATTAGAGTCTTTTGGATAAAATTCAAGAAATCCATTCAGCAATATAGTGAACTCTGAATATTTTTAGAGTAGTTTTTAGAATCATAGATGTCAATTAATTAAGAATTGATTTAAGCACTACTCTAAGACATTTCACAAGTGAGGGGAACTGTGTAGTCCCTTACTCAAAAATAGGACGTTAGGAAAACCTTATATCACATAAAATATTTTTGAAGCTGCTCTGGTCAGCACCTATTTCCTTTTTGACATTGCGTAATTACTGTATGTACCAAAAGTCCATCTTACACACTCCATCAAAATCGTGGTTGATCTTCCCTGTATATCTCAGTATTTTCATTCTCAGGAAAGTTTAATTCCATGTTTCCCGCCCTTTCCCACTCTGCCATGTAATTTTACCTAACCTATATCTCATCTTTTAAGGCTTGTATTATCAAATAGTTGATCTGATAATCTGATATATAAAAAGATAAATGTTTCAGGTAGAAAGCTTTAAACACATCTCAACAAAATACTTGAGTATAATAATCTTACTAGTATCCTGTTATGCATACATTTTTCAAAGAAAGAAACATTGCTTTTTCTGTCAAGCAGTTGCATGAGTCTTTAAATCATAGCTTTCTCGTTATAAACATAGATTTCTAAAGATTCCACACCCCCCCCCCGAAATCAGTTCAAACCTGGAGGATATGGTATAATAACTGCCATAGTAATTAAAATATTCTGATGCTTTGAAGTTTTTCTT
The DNA here is from genome assembly GCF_004115265.2 of Rhinolophus ferrumequinum. Classification (NCBI taxonomy): domain Eukaryota; kingdom Metazoa; phylum Chordata; class Mammalia; order Chiroptera; family Rhinolophidae; genus Rhinolophus; species Rhinolophus ferrumequinum. Next base: position 78,609,755 of record NC_046289.1, on the reverse strand, counting down.
TTGACCAAAGTTGCATCTGGTTTTCTATACTTTGACAATTTCAATTTCCCAGTTTCAGGACTTTTTTTACATTATTTTCCAAATTAAGGTTGTATAATGCCAGTTTTCATGGTTTACTTTCATAATGCCCATTGGATGTTTTTATTGGAAATTACAAATTTATGTTTTATCTAATAAGTGTTTAGTTACTTTGCAAATCCATAAAAGAACGAATCCATTTCCATTCAGATCTCTAACTTATTTATTGTCTCTGTTCTACAAAAATGCATTTGTCTCAAGGGCATTCAAGGATGCATTAGAAAACAAATAGTTTATGTGTTATCGCTTATGTATAAAAACAGTTTTGAAGATACTTTACATGATCCAGAAAACAAATCGTAAAAAGGAAAATGGAAATATTATTGCTCACGGCCTTTATCCTCAAACTTTACTGTCTTAATATTATCAGAAGCCTTGTTTTCAGATTACTCCTTTTATATAAATTATCGACAACAAACCAGTATCACTGGATATATTATTATTCTCTTGTGTATATCATTAAACACCTTACTACTTAATTATGGTCTCTGAATGGTGTTAATTTAAAAATGTTGTGACTTCAAAAACATTGAAAATCGCTGGCCTAGCTGTTATAACACCATGTCCACAAGATATAGCTGCATGCCTGTTTTATACTGCACTTATGTTTAAATTTAACGCCAACATTTCATTGCTAAGAAACATGTTAAATGAGGATGGAGATGCCATATTTATTGAAGGGCACATCTACATTGGCAGGTGTTTTCTGAATTAAACATTTGTTTCAGATAATATTTTATTCAGGAGCATCGTATCAGCCAAAATGTTTTCTCTCTTTTTTTTCAAGTTTTGAAAATTCCAGTTTGTTCACCACATATTCTAAGCTGGAAATGTTTGGGAGGAAATATTCTTTTCCTTTGGTCCCAAATGCTTCTAAACTCTCATTTCCTCAGTGAAAATCTTCTATCCGGGGCTGGTATCAACACGGAATATTTCAGCTCTTCAGGCATTGAACTTTATTTTCCACATGATTTTTTTTTTATTTAAAACAAAGCTTTTAGATTGGAGCTTCTCATTTGGAAATAGTGGAAAGAATGTGTAAGCATACAGGTCAAGGTGGAGGTACCGGAAAAGTACCATTTGGAGTAGAACAGTTGTCTAAGACAATTTTCCTAGTATTCTCAGAAAGATGAATGATTGAGGTTTTCAAAGCAACTGACTGCTGACAATGTCTGGAATTAGCACACTTAATTCTAAATCTATGCAATTTGACCTTAATTTTTTGTGAACAAAAGTTACACTTTGCACTAATTTGCATTGCTGCTACTTTGATTTTGAATTGGAATTATTTTTTTTTTGTCACCATCCATCTGTAAGATACCTCCTGTTACTAATTTCTGACATGGATTCTCTCATTAATATGAGATTCACAACTGCATAGATTAAAAGTTATCTGATCATATCTGGCTCATCCCGTGTTGTATCATTCTGTTCCTATATTTGATAGATAGTGATTTAACTGTGACAATGTTAGTATATAAAGATAATGAGTCAAACAGTAATACTGGAAGAGTAAAATTTTAATATATCTGTTGTTTTATTTTGCAAGATTTAAAATTATTAGGTGCAGTTTTCTTTTTTAGCTATTTTAATAAAGTAGGAAACATAATTTTTGTATTTTGTAGTCTTATTAATAGATTTATATCTCAATAGTGTTAAAATAAGTATTCAATGGTTTTCTAATTAAATATTATGCATGTCTGAGAAAAACAATTTTCATTTTATGATTAATCATTTTGAAACCTTTTTAAGCAAAAGGAATTTGTGTCTGATAACAACCTTTATAAGCACATGAAACAATACAGAAATCACTGTTTTTAAAAACCGTATGAAACTCAAAAGGTTGAGTTAGTAAGAGAGTAATAATATACTGGAATATACTGCTCATGGAGACTCTTAATGCTTTTAACTGGTAGTTGATATCAAGGACAAAGACACAAAGCTCAACAAAACACGAGTGCCCTGAACTGAAGATCCCTTTAAGAGTTGAATTTGATAGCTGTGTTCAAGCTTCAATAAGTGTCAATAAATGTCTTTATAATTTCAGACTTAACTCTAGCTGAGTTGGCCAATGCCGCGACTTGAGTCTACTTTGAAACACTTAGGATCTGTTCCTTTATTTGCTGGAAAATTGAGCATCTCTGACTAATAAAACCCTATCTTTAGTATCAATGAAAATTTACTGATAGACTAGATCAGGGGTGTACAAACTGCGGCCTGCTGCGGGCCAACTGCGGCCCATGATCCATTGTTAATTGGCCCGCAGCAAATTCCAAAAATATATTTAGTTTACTTAAATAAACCAGGTGAGGCAATAGGTACTTCACCTCGAGTGAGTGGCCCGGCTGTTTGTGTGTTTTACCGCATATGGCCCTTGGTGAAAAACGTTGAAAAAAGTTTGGACACCCCTGGACTAGAATACTCCTGCTGCTGTCTTGTTGCAGTAATTATGATAAGCTCTGGATAAGGTTGTACATTTTTCATCTCTGTCCTTCTCCTCACCTGGTCTTTAGTACCTATTGTTTGGGCTGCTCTTTCCCAACCTGCTCAGGAGGAGAGAACCCTGAGGAGAAACATGTCCTTTTGACTAGTGATTCCTAGAAACTATGTGTCAATTTTCTCTTCTGCAAAATAAGAACAAGACTACCTACCTTCCAAAGTAGTTGGAAAATAAATGAAATAGTCTTTGTAAAAGTGCTCAGCCCAGAGCCTTATACATAGAAAGTGCTAATACATTTTGGATATTTTCCCATCTATTCTCTCCCCGAAACCCCTCCCATGTGATGAGAATTGCTGATGCCCTGGGTCAGGAGAGCTTTTGGAGTCTGGATGTTTAATGCTCTTTAATCCTGCTACATGGGGGTCACCTACCCCTGATGGATTCTTCCCTGCTGCTCACCAGACCCTTACACTCCCCTGCTCTCAAGCCTCTGTACATTTCTTGGTATTTGACTTAATTGAGACCTGAAGCCTAAACTATTAGAAGCTATAAACTATTCCTAACAGCACACCAGGTGAAGAGACGTATTGAAAAATTCAGTAAAAAAAATCTTAGTGTGAGAAACGTGATGACCACTGAGATTACCACAGAAAAGTGAAAACAAAAAATGAAAACAAAAAAAACAACTCGTTTAAGTGGTCAAAGCACTTTGCTCTTAGTATACTGCTGTATACTCTGCCCTGCTCCGCATACCCCCAATCTGCTACTTTCACAAAATGACATTAGCAGAGTGACTGTTAGTTCCTGGAAAATAAAATTTGCTTAATATTATCTAATTCCAGTGTCCCCCACAAATTATTATTTCCTAAAACTCATTCTGGAAGACACAGGACAGCTTCAGTGAGAAAGCTAACTTTAAGAACATAGCAATCCTCATATTTTAACTTACCATTCTTCCTAATGTAAGAGGAATACAGATCATCACACCCTCAAATTTTCTATAGAACCTATTTCCCTAAAAAGTTGTCACTTTTCAGGCCCTTTTGGCTTACTAAGAATAAAAAATGACATTAATTATTGTCAGCAGTTAAAAACAGCTCAGTGAAAATGAAGGCAACCTATCATCATAGAACACCTATTCTTTTGACCTAATCCTAAAACGTGAGATGCATTATTACGAAAAGGTTATTACTGATTCCCGTCTTGTAAGTTTTTGTTCTTTTTGTGGATTAAATGCCATTTCTTGTCAGCCAGTATTGAGTTCAATCCTAATAAACTCCTATTCCATGTCTTCCATTTGTAATGCCTTGTGCAGGAAGGCCTGCTGTGCCTCTCCCACTTTTGTGGCTAGCTCAGGACACAGGGCAGCAAACGGAGGTTCAGAAAGGTTATGTGACATATCCTTCGGCCTGTGATGTATTGAAGAACTTGGGTGGGGTAGGGGGTAAATTCATATTCTAGTACATGGGTAGTAACAGAGTAACTAAAGGGATTCTTGACCTTTTTTCTGCCAACCAAGGCACAAGCTCCTTTGCCCTCTCAGTGTCCCCGTTTCTCATGTGACAAATGAGGTAACTAAATCCCCCATTTCTCAAGTTCTTTCATGTTATAATCATCCAAAGATCTCTTCAGCTAGTTAATAATTCCTTTTCATCGTAATAGAGCCGTAGAGCCTAATTTCGATCACGGTTAAGCATAGTTAAATGAAGCAGAGTTAATTAATAGGCATTTCAAATTTCGTGTGTCAAGTAGTTTTGTAGAGGAGGATGAGCCCTGAAATAGGTGTCATAGGCGTATTAGTGTGAAGGTATGTATGTATGTATGTGTGCGCAGATTAAAAAGGAACACAAGAACAGAAAAAAAGTTAAAAACTAAAAAGAAAAAAGAAAATTGGAGAAGAATGTGAAGGAAAGTAACTGTGGCCTGACCAAGGGTTCTTTAGAAGGGGAACTACAATTTATAGTTGTGATGGAAAGAGGTTACACCAAGTGCTCAACTGAAGGAATGTGCAAAGTGTGCATAGTGGTGAAAGGTGGGGGGTTGGTATTGAAAGTATCTGGTGGGAATGGAGTACTGGCTAGGGCATGTTTTCAGTCTAACAGGAAAGTAGGTAAGTGTAGTTTTTGCTCTCTCTGACCTGCTGGGATGAATGGTATATATGTGCCCACTAAAGAAAAATCAGATTGAGGTTCAATTTTGAATTTCAGAGGGGTAATCAAAATACTGAAGTATTCCCCAAGGAAGCTTCAGTAAACAGAGTACTCTATTCCTTTTTAAAACATCATTAAAGGATTGATTGTTAAATATTAAACTTGACGTTTTGATTAGCATGACTGTCAAAATGTTCTTTGTCTTAGGGGTAATGAAACATTATGTGAGAGGATACCTCATTTTCAAGGGAAGCTTTTTGATCAATACTACAAAAATAGTAAACATATAGGAAAAACATATATAATTTGTTGATATACAAGTCAGAAAATTACACTAATGGTCTTAATTTACATTCCACCCTAGCCTTCTTCTATTTTACAGGCAGAAAATGTGTGCTTCCTTTAATTGCTCAAGCAATTAGGCATTTACACTCTCAAAATTAAAAGAAAATGACTAATTGTGTATGCAATATCTGTGCCCACCACTAACAGTGGCTACAGACAATCTTGCTACCAAAATGAAAGCCAGGATAAAAAGCCGGCCCTGAGTCATTGCCCTTTTTGAAGCTTGAAACCCGTTTTGCTCATAACTTCAGTGGCTTTGAAAGTTCTGTTTTTGATAGACGTAAGCATTAGCCTCTAGTGCTCCTTATGATCTGAAGTACAAATTATTATCATTTAAATAAAGTGGAAATGGTGACAAATTCTGAACAATTTTATTATAAGATACATTATATTTGAAAATTTTCTGTGGAGTATTTTAGACCAATCATGTTGGAAATCTAATATAAGTGCCTGATTTATAGTTACATTTCCTGCTCTTACAGCCCACCCAGAATTTGTCTCTAGTCATTTTACACCTCTTCAAATGACACCCAAATATTTACAGCCCCCAAAGCACCACAGGAGTTCCACTAAATATAGTACATTCATAAAAATTTCTGTGGAAGTGAACAAAGCATGAGTTTGTCTTTCTATCTAAAATGTCTATTTCATTTGTATACCACTGAGTTTATGTGGCTTTTCCTCACTAAAATATGTAAAATATACTTTCTGTGTTCAGTGTCTATCTTTCAAAGTAAGAGTTTGGAAGAAAACAGTATCCACTTGCTACTGAATATTTCCATTCAATGTCTCCAAATAAGAGATAAAGACTTTCGGAGACCTTTACCCAAGTTGAACACCCTTCATGCAGTTATCAAGTTCAGCTATTTTCAAAAATCATTAATAACGTCTGTTAAACCAAAAAATCCGTGAGATTAAATTTTGCTGTAACCACATACTGAAAGTCCTTCCTTTTGCTAAATCTATTTAAAAGCCTGCAGAAGTAGCCAAACACAGCCAACAAACTCTAAATTCTACTTTCCTCTCTCAGTCTGATATTCTAGCCATTATTTTTGTTGTTTTGCAAAAAAATCTAACTACCCTTGCACTTATGTCATAAAAAATTCTGCCTTTTTTCCCGTTTTTAATATTTGTATTCAAGACAAACAACAGGAGGTTGAAATCAGGCCATTTAAAAGAAACATCTGCTGACATTTATTCATATGCTACATGTTCCACTTTCATCATTGAATGTAATGATAAACACACATTCCAGTCAATAATGGCAATTCCCAGCCAAGCTTTACAAATGGTCTCTTTAACACCTAAATTGACAGCTCGGGAGATTTTGAGATAGAAGCTAAATATGGTACATTTGGACACTGTTTGCCTAAGTCTAGGATGTCTTGAAGACTTTAATAAGCAGACATACATTATAAAATAGAAGAAAGTCTTGACTGCAGGTATTGGAGCAGTTGAGTTTGACTCTTTTTGAGCAGATTAAATGCAGAAAAAAGAAAAACCTTCAAAAACAAAAGGCCCCATTGAAAGAGTAAAGTAAGATAAAGCTCTGGCCCACGCTATGAAGAGCATAGTTTCCTTTAAGAGAGAAAACTAATGGCATCTCATTTAAATGATAGATCTTAATTGTGGAATGCTAAATAAGTTAAATATTTATTTTGCCTCCCAAATTAACTGAAATAAACCCTGCTCTGAGTTTCAATTATTATAAGAACATTTTAATGAAATATCAAATGTGTTCATTGAATAATTATGTCAGCTTTTAATATGCTAAGGCTTTCTTTCACACCTATGCCATAGGTTTTGATACATAGTCTTAATTTTTCTTCAGAAATGGATGTCACACAGCAGAGTGAATTAACAACACTGAAGGTAACCTTTAGAGAGATCTCATGATAGGAATGAAATTAGCTTGAGTCACCACTGTGAGAACATATAACTACATGTTCCTCTGAGACATTAAGGATCTCATTTTATGTGTATCTTTTATGCATATCCCTTTACATTTTAGTTCAGATTGATTAACCTTATAACTGAATCATAGACTGTGTTCCAACCAAGCAGAAAATCATAGCTTCACCTAACTCCATCACGTGTGAAGAGTTTTCCTTTTCAAAACTCTGCCTGCCGTTACTCAGGTTTAAAACAGGTCACTTGCTACTTACCTAGGCATTTAACAAACTATCTCTGAAACATAATGAGAGGTTTGTAAAGTTATCTCATACAATATCATCCAAAGAACAAGTCACACCAATGTGTAAATACCGATTAATGGTATTTTTCTCTGAAATCAGCTCAGTTTAGGAGACAGCTTGAAATTGTTTTTTTGATTTTGTTTCTGTATGCAGGACAAATGGAGCTAAATTTGGAATGTCATATTACGATGTTTTCAGCTGGTTCCAAGGCGTATTGAGCCAAGTAGCCAGACAAATCCTAACACCTTATTATTGTTCTATGTGGGAAAATAAAAAAATTCAGAAGATGAATTTACAGTGCTGTTTAGTGTGTACTACTGCAATATAAATCATTTCTTGCTCATGGTGGGTGGAGGACAGGTCACAAGGACTTGTCAGGCAATATGATAGAGCCCTGGTTTGAAACCATGGTTTTCAGAGTCAGCACTTAGATTAACAGTAAATATAGTGTAGAAAAACCTCAACACCGTAATGTGCTTTTTTTTTTTAATGTCACCTCTCCTATGAACCTATTGAAACTAGTTAAATGAAATTTTCCTCCAACCCGCCCCCCCACTTTCACATATTCACATCCTTACTGTGCAGTAAAAGTATGGTGGGTAAACCAATTTCCTAAAAGCTTTTGGGCAGAATTTAGAAGAATCAGTTGATTTCTACTGATACTCTGTCCTAAAAGCTTTCTAAACATGGATTTTTGGCAGGAATGTAGCCCAGACCTGCAGCAACTAAACTTGAGCAGAGTGTACTTAAGGGCAAAAGGAAGAGAAAGTAGTATGTGCTCTCTCCCAGGCCCCCAAAGCCAGAGCAGAGCGAAGATGGGACGCCAAATAAATCTGCCAGTGATTACGCTAAAGGAAATTACGATCTTGTTATAGAAACCATTAAAGGAAAACCAGAGTTGGTATGTAAATATTGTTGCATCATTATACCACTGAAAAAAACAACCTAGTGCAACATTAGTATGTTATGCAATTAACAAAATGAAAAATGAGCTGTTTGAATTGAAAGCTTTTAATGTTTTTCAAACAGATAATAAGCATTTTCAACACCATTGTAGAACATAATAGAAAAGGTCACCCTCAAAGAGTAAGTGACATATTTCATCAATACTTACTATACATTAAGGAGATGATATACATTCACATACCTCTGTTATTTGTTATTTTCTAACTCATCAAATAGCAATCATGTGTAAACTAAAGCAGGATGAAGACAGAAGAATTGTGAAAAGATCAGGAAGTGATTTTGTGATTTTTTTTTTTTTTTGAGATTGTTGGCCTGCACGTGCTTTATTGATTTTGAGAAAAACAGCTTGAATAGCCAACTTTGTGTAGGCACAAGCCCCATTATTAAGTGCTGTATGAAATATTATAAATCTAAAAGTATTTTTAAAATATTAATATAATTCTTCAGAGCCTTAGAATTATAAAATATAAGTAACATTTAATCTATTATTCAATATTCTCATTGACTCCTGAAAACCAGTAGTTAATTTATATATTCATTTACTCTAGTAGTCTGAAAAGTAGTCTAGCAGAGTTATTTCAATGGAAAATGGAAAAACAAACACTTCTTTAAAATATGCCGTAAAACATTCTGCTCCACTATAGTATGCAGATATTGTGCAAGTAATATAATATTTTTAATATATGAATTATAGTTATACTATTCCTCTTACTGTGCTACTATTTATAGTTGAACAAAAAACTCACAATTATTTACTGTTTGAAAGTCAAAGGATTGCTCAATCAAAAACAATTTTATAAAAATAAACTTACATTACCAACAATGAAGCAATTTTACTTTGCAGATGATGAGTGATTTCAGTATCAAATTCAGAATAGAAGGAAAAATTCATATGGGGACAATGCACGTTTCATACTTTCTAAATGGATATAATTTACTGTAGGCACTAGAAAGTTAATATGTTCTCTAAAGATTTCTTTAATTTAGTTGTTGCTAATTTATTCACACTAATACAGAAAAAAATACTGCAAAATTTTTCATAACAAAAAAACTGTGCATATCTCTGTGTTTTAGCTGGCATGTGGTTGTACACAGATGGTTTGGGGCTTTCTTTGCTGCAAAACAGATGGGCCTGCACTGTCCCTTACCAATCAAAAGAGAACTTGAAAATATAGGAATATCTTTACCTACATTGCATCCTTTAATTCAAGAAATTAAAATGCCTAAAAGTATAAATAACGGCCTATGGAAAATAATTTTTGAAATAGGATGTCATATGTTGAAATTATACACAGTAATTCAGTTCATGTTTAATGCAAAAAATATAAAAAGTTGGGCTTGTATTCGATATTGTTTGTAACATACAACTATTAACTTAAGAAATTTACAACTAGGGAATGACTGTTATCATGTGTTCACCTTGCCTAAAAAAAAACACTGCTGTTTTAAAACTTGAAGTGCTGGTAAGCATATTTCAATTCAAAGTGATCATTCTAGGCAGCAGCATCCATTGAACCAAGTTAGGAAACACATATGAGTTTGGTACACTTTTAACTGACATACTTTGACAACCAAAATAGAAGAGAAAACAAAGTTCTGAATTAACCTTAATGCTTTAAGTATTACTTTATTATTCACAAGAGAAATTTTAAATAAAGTATTTTGTATATTGAGTTAGAATTGCAGCCTGCCTTCAGTTTTTAGATTTCCATTGAAATGTGGAAGTATGAGTTCAGGACTATTAAAAGCACTCGCTTTGTTTTGTATATATCAGTAAATCGTACGAAGTAATGTGACAGCACACTCTCGTATCATCTCATTCTATGTGAGAGACAGACATTGTGGGCATACGAGTATGAACTTAGAATGTAGCGTGGCATATAGGGAGAGTACCTACTGCTTTTATCTCTTACATACAAATAAAATTGTCAACATGTGTTGCTGAAGCCAATTTCTGATATTTTATAAATATACAGTCTAACAGTGAGTAACTTTGCTGAGCATAGTCAAGGCTACAGTTAGCTTTTAGAGGCTGGTAATTCTCCATGGCATTATCTGCAGAGGGTAGTTTAGCTGTCTAGTCTACCTTTATTTATCCAGAATAAGTGGTTTCAGAGCCCTATGTTCTATGTATTCAGTATTTTACTTCCCTCCCAAACTATGTATTAGTGCATTTACAACCTTTCCAGGAAAGGAAAAATGATGAAGCGCTAATGCTTAACTATAAGGAAAATAAATCTAAAATCATATATGTATAATATATATATATATATATATATATATATATATATGACATATATATATATACACACATATATCTCAAACACTATATCCATATTTATATAAACACATACATATTATACGTATATTTATATATATATTTACAACTACATATATAACTATAACTGTATCTCTCTCTATATATGTACATATATAGTCTCTATATATGTTTATATAGATCTTCATTGCTTGCAAATATTTTCCCAAAGTACACAGAAAGACTTTTTCTACATGTAAGCAGCATATCTTAAATTGGTTTCCTTTTTTAATATTCAGATTCTGAAAAGAAACGGAATATTTTTTTCTTTTGTCTGTGTGATGCAAAATAACAGCTTTGCTTGTTTTTTTTCAATTACATGAAAACCAGTGTCTCTCATAGATCTAGATGAAAGGTTTTGCCAGGCTAGTAAATGTAAATAAAACTGTAAAATAAATATATTTAAGAAAAGAAACTGTTCTCAAGCCCTCTTAAATACTTTGGCAGCATCTATATAAACAAACAATTGATATGGTAATTACAAATAATTTTTATCCATTCTTTACAACCAGTTTCTAAAGATGTCTTCTAGCCTAAACCTAGATCAAATTACTGTAGTTGAATGAAGTAAGACCAAACTCTTAAAAATATCCCACACTTTAGTTTTTTAATAATTCAGAGTCTTTTTTATATTAATAAAGTGCTGGAATAGTTTTCCGGTGAAGTATGAATTATGAAGTTCCCTGGCTCAACATTTACTCAGTAGACATTAAATCCACTAGAGAATTAAGCATAATCAGCAAAATTTAAGCTTTGCAGCGATTTTTAAGAAAAATATCTGAATTGTTGGGAATGTTCTGGCTATTGAGGGGAACCATTACAGCCAAAGGTAAAAAAGTCTAAAGAACTAGATGAGCATTTTAAGGATTCTACCTGGACTCCTTAGAGAGAGGGTATATCGATACAATGCCTTTGCACTAGAAAATTTAGATGGTGCCATCAGCCATTACTGGCTTATATAGTTCCTCAATATCCATCTAGAAATGTGTCTCGTGTACCTAAAACATAAGAAATATGCCTGTTTCTTGGGCAGTTAGAATGCTTTAGATCTCCTCTGTCAATTTTAAACTATCCTCCTGCTAATTAAAAACTGCCCAGATTCAATTTTGTCAAGCCACATTGACCTGAACAGAAGCTGAAGATCCTTTATTTACTTTTGTCGAAACTAAATTGTAAAATTATACTGTTTCTTGCAAACAAATAATCATTATATTAGGAAGTAGAAGTTAGCAAACCCTTCTTATTTTTCCTGGTTTCAACTATTAATATCTGTGAAAACTGTATGAAAATGCCAAGAGGAGACATTACTGTTACTTGTCCTATAATTATTTCCAGTTATTTGCAGTCCCCCTGTCGGGCGGGGTGGCCTGCAGGGTCTTTGGTCCCGTTCCCCACATAAGAACACAGGACATGGTGAGGCCAAAAAGGAACACCCACGGAGCCATAGGTAGGGGAGTCATACCACTATCGTCTCACTGGAGGCTGGATTTACACGACATGCGACCTGCTGTCTGCTTTTCTGCCAACCGACGACTCTCCTTGACTCTCCTCCACTCTCCTCCGTAGCTGCGGCAGTTATATTAGTGGCCAGTGGCTCAATGGTTACAGCTGACGGCCATCTACTACCCGAGCCAGCACCTTTCCACATGAGGCCGAGAGCCTGGAAACTGCTCTCTGGGGCTCTGTCCCCACACCCCCCCTTCCACCTCATGACAGAATTATATTAGTCACTGCATCACAGACACCAGGTTTAGCCATAGGACTTTATTTTCCGATGGTCTGTGAGCTAACATGATTTATATCACACCTAAACACAAGCTGGAAGAGCTATATAGAATGATTCTGCCATTACAGTTTTCCCTTGTAATAGATAAGGATTGCACTTCCTATACAAATCATTGAATGAAAAAGACATGGGGTGGGCCAGAGTCATAGCTGCTCCCCAGCTGACTTGTAGCATGAAGAAGAAATAAACCTATGTTTTGTGAGCTCCTAAAATTTAGAGTTTATCTGTTACTACAGCAAAACTTTGAATGAACTAACTGATAAGGAAATAAAAGAATTTCCCAAAGATATTACATCATTTCAATTTGTATTACGTCAAAAGAATTCTGCCAACATTGTGGAGGACAGATGGGCCTGGAAAAGTCGGGAGTCAGGAATATTAGCCAGAGGAGACCAAGAGGAATAAGTTTCTCCCCTGCTACCATGGAGCTGACAGTTTAGTGGGAGAGAGAAACACGCAAATTGTTTCCAAGCAGATGTGGAGCTCTGAGTAGTGGGAGTTGAGGAATTCTGTCAGGCTTTGTGCAGAAGGTGAGTCTAAAAAGGAAGTAAAATGTGAATTGAATATTGAGTGGAAAGTGGTCAGGAATGATTAAGAAAGATCACTAATTGTTTCCTGACACATCATCGAGTTACCCGAATTGAGTTCTTTGTGGTTTTTCTTTTTTTTTTTTATGATTAAAGGCATAGTTTTATTTAGTGTTTCTTGGACTTCACATACTATTCCTCATGTTTTAAAAATCTATTAATATGCATCTAATTAATATTCATTTATTAATTTACTTCAAAATGTATTAAGTATTCAATGAAGAAAATTTAGAAAATGTAAAAAAGTCTTTCCCTTCCAAAATCTCCCTCCCCCCAAAAAAAGAGAAAATCTCTAAAAATTACTGCCCAATGATAACTTTGAACATTTTGGTGATTTTTCTAATATGATTTTTCTAATATGTATATAAAATATGTTTATCTTATGGAAAAAATCCTACAATATTATTTTATAACCTGATTTTTCTACTATTTATTACTAGCAGTTTCTGTATCATTACATTTTAATCATTTTCCAGTGCTGTGTAGAATTCCATGTATAGACTGATTGTAATTCATTTAGCCTATTTTGTATTGTTGAGTATTTAGTTGTTTCATTTTTTTTCCTAATCTAAACAGTGCCATAGACATCTACCCTTATAGATATATCTTTGGAAGCATTTAAGGCGTTTACTCAAATATACCACTTGCAAGCAGGATTTGACAATATTTCTTTTCCTCACTCAATATAATCTCGTAAATAAGTTCCCTTCCCCTAGCAGAAGAAATTGTTAAGCTGTAAAATGTGGACCTCACGTATCAGTGAAGAATGTTTTATTGACCCATCAGATGGTTTTGTTTCTTTACTCCTGAAAGCTGTTCGGCTGCCTTGTGAATTTTTAATCTAAGAGCCAAGGTCTGAGCCAAGCTGTCTGAGGAAGCACAAATCAAGACAACACAGGTGTATCCTGTCATGTGATGCATGCATATGCACATCTAAGTAGTGCTATGCCAGGTATCAGTTCAAGTATTCTCCCAATAGTCTGATTTCTGTCTCTATGGAGCCAATCACCACGAAAGGATAATTGTTTCCCACTGGCAAGGCTCAGGAGTGGCCATATAACCTCCAGGCAGAAGCCAACGTATGATGGTCTATGTCTTTTTTTGTTTGTTTTCTTCTTTGCCATGAGACCAAGTCTGGAAAGTGACTGCCCTGCCACTGCTGCAGTGGACAGAAAGTAGGAGTTAGAAATAAACCCCTGCTGTTGTAAGGCACTGAAATTCTGGATTCACTTGTTATGGCACATTGCTTATCCTCTCCTGATAAAGGACTTAGAGAACCGCTGCACACTCCTGGAGATAAGGAAATCATGAGAAGCAGTGTAGAGTAGTGGATGAAGCTAGTCTCCCTAACCTAATAATCTGCTCTTGCTTCTTCCTAATCCCAGGTAATCTTTAGGACATTGCATAACTTTCCCAAGTTTTCTTATCCTCACCGGGGAATGGAGATAGTAATACCTAGTCTCAAGTAGTTGTTCTGAAGATTGAATCAGATATCAAATGTAGTGTTTAATATTCTGATAATACATAGAACATTTTCAATATAAACCAGCTATTATTTTTTAAAGCTGTATTAGTATTAGTAGCTTTAAGCAGTAAAGAACTTGAGTTTTCAGTAAAAAGAAAAAAACAACAGCTGTATTCAAATCTCAATTATGCCGATTACTATCTGTGTGGATTTGTATACATTACTTAAGTTCTCTGAGTCTTTGTTTATTCATCTGCATGATGGAGATAAGAATGCCTAGCATTGTATCACTGAGGTGATGAAATAAGTTTGTGTATGTAAAGAGCACAGCGTATGCCACATTGGAAACACCCAATAATGGTAGCTGCTATTTTGATGAAAAATCAATAGTGCCTACCGTTTAAAAGCCTCTGGATGATGGAAAAGTATTTCAGTGGCCATATTTGATCTGTGTATACTAGAGTCTCAGTTTGTTCCTTTTATATGTGCTGCTACACTTCTTAATTAACCTGATGGATCAACTGATTTTATACACAAATTTCAAGTAGCATGGCTGTAGGAACCATCTTTGATCTGAACAAAAATCATTTTGCAAAATTAAACCATGCTGAACTACATAAAAATATGTATCACACAAAATCGAATCATTCATGTAGCCTAATCAAAGAGGATTTCAAGTATACTTTGAGATGAAAAGGTCAGACCAGTAGTGGAACTACCCGAATTATAATCTTGATTTACCATAAACAGATTCTGTTAATTTAGGCAAGAGTTTTGGGTGCATGTGTCCTCATCTATAAGGTTACTTTGTTATGGTTTGTGGCCATTGACTGAAGTAGGAGACATTGTACATTTAGTTCTCAAAGCCCTGAAGTGGTAAACAGATATTTCTTATATTACTTGAGCATAGTTTTCTCTTCAAATGCAGAACTGGCTGGAAATTATCAAGTATAAAAGTAACCCTTGGAAGTGCTAATAAGCTAGGACTTTACCTCCTATAGCTCCTTGGTTCTTGAAATCCTAAAGTAACTTTGGAGCAAAAATCAATAGTAACATCATCATCAACAACAACCAGAGAATCCCATCTGCCAGCCCCATGCCCAGGTCCTCTGTGTCACATGAGTATTTTCCTGTGAGTGTGGGAAAACAATTACTTTCCAACAACTCTGTTCATTTATTCACATCTTATCTTTCTCTTTCCTTACCATCCAATATCTGTTTTAGTTTTTCATTCATGTTAGTTGTGTTTTTCCAAAGGTTCCCAAATAAGTTGCAGAGAGTTACTTTCATAGAAATAGAGTCCAACTTACATAGAGAATATTCAAAATATAATTTAAGGAAGACACATGCACATGTGGTAGATGTTCATAAAATATTAGAAACTGATAGAACTTATTTTAGCTTCTGTCTTAAAATACCATCAAACCACAGGATTCTATTTTCATGACCTCAAAATCAGGATGAATATGGGAGAAAAAAAATCTAGTCCAATATCAGAGTGTTTGCAAACATCCAGATGTTTGTTTTTGTATAACCAGTGCACACTTAGAATTTTTTCCATGTCAGTCATATTTGTAAAAAACATTAACACTTTTCTTTCTGTTTTGAATTAGAAAGGGTAACTGGAAGTCAGGAGAAACACTCAAAATAGTCCAGAGCCAGTGAGTAAGCAGCAGCCTGCAAACACAGTAATTTTATTGACCTGCCAAATAACAAAGCCACCTTAAAATGACTCAAATTTTCCATGTAGGCAAGGAGCATTATAGAATGTCTTCATATTGTAGACCAACACAGTGATATCTATCAGAAGCAGACCAGCAAATATGGCCCTAAGGTATCGGCAGGCGGAAGGTGAAATTGACAAAGTGAAAGCAAAGGCTGGTTAGGCAGTGCAAAGAGTGTAAGTGATACTATGAAAGCCCCAAAGCATAGTGATCCATATGGGGACTTACTGACAATACAGTGTGGAGGAGTCTAGGTAGGGGGTGTCATTGAGCCTCGTACAAAATTAACTCAGAAAAGTGATGATGGGAAGTGTAGAGAAAGACGGTGGAGGGCTTTGAACATCAAGCCGAAGGGGCTGTATTTTATTCTGGAGACAGTGGGAAACCACAAATAGTTTGTAAGCAGGGGCTGACATAAGCAGAGCTGTGCCACGGGAAGATTGATAACCTGGCAGCAATGTGGAAAAGGGAAGTGTATGCAGAAGGTTTCCTGGTTTTCACATGACAAGGTGCCATCAAGAGGCAAAGGGATTTATTTTATTTTTTTAGTTTCGTTAGCACAGCTCTTATATTCCCAATTTCTTTTTTAAGCTTTAAAATCTGTACACATGGCAAAAACATAATCCTTATCCTTGAATTAAGACTTTTTAACATTTTGACAAAAATCGGGGGTCCTAATTGCAAATCTTTCCTTTTGATTTAACAAAACTTTTACCCTGTAGTTAATAACATTCCACAATAGTTTGAGTTGTGGAATGATATAAAGGTCAAAAGGGATGAAAGTGCTATAGCCTAGAAAGCCTTACCCAGTTTCTGCCCAACCATGTAAAATTAAAAAAAAACCCAACATAAATACTTTATCATGCAATCCCATAGTAGCATTATTAGTAATTAGAAAAGGTCTGTAACCTCAAAATTATATAACTAGAGAAACACTATATTATTTAAAGGCTATTTAAAAAAATTTTAATGTAATAGACTTTATTTTTTAATAGTTTTAGATATACAGAAAAATGGAAAAGATAATTGAGTTCCTGCATACCCTGCACCCAATTTCCCCTAATATCTTACATTAATATGGTAATTTATTACAATTAATAACCAATATTGATACATTATTAACTACATTCACTGGTTTATTCAGACTTCCTTTGTTTAACCTAATGTCTTTAATTTTATTAAATTTATTGGGGTGACATTGGTTAGTAAAATTATATGGGTTTCAGGTATACAATATATATATATTGCATTGTGTGTTCACTGCCCATAGGCTATTTTTTTGCTTTCTGAGAAAAAAAATGTTTTGCTATTTCTCTTGAAAACTTAATAATATTCACTCTTGTCTACCTGTAGTATGCAACATTATTAACTGTAAAGAAGTAAGTGGAACCCAAGTGAACCACTGACATATTTTGTAGAACAGCCCTCAACATTATTTCAACACTTTAAAACTTAACAAATGTCTGAATTGAGTAGATATATAATATACTTCTCACCCCATCTAAATAGCATCAAGAAAGATAGAAACATTCTGAATCTTCAAGCAGATAACTATAATTCCTATAATCTTTTCTATGCCATCTCTTAGAACATATTTAAATCATAAATGCCATAGGATGATTTCAAAGATATAAAATTTCAAATACAATTAAGGCAATTGTCAATTTTTTTCTATTTGCAACTTACCTGCTTTTCACAAAACCCCACTAAGAAACATTTTGTCAACTTATAATTTAATAAATTTGACTTGTGATTTGAAGTGTTTAAAACAAAGGATTTTTTTTCAATACAAGTAATACAAGAGGGTTTTCTGCTGTACTGTTACAGAACTCTTTTTCAGTAAAGAAACCTTATCTAATCCTGTTTCATCCTTTAAAACTGCCTACACACTAATCTCTAGGGACAAATTTAATACTTTGCAACAAAGAGAATATATCCCTTTTCAGTTTGAATAGAGGAATTGTTAGGACACCAGTGAGGTATGAATAACATTATAATGCTGCCATTTACTTGGCAAAAGAAAAAGAAAGTCTCTTGTTGCAACCAAAGAAGAAGGCCTCCTTCTTTGGGTTAAATTTTTTGACCCCTGGTATATCCCCAGACACCTATGTTATTGCGCTATTTGGGTCTTCTACCTCTTGTGAAGTAAACACTGAGCAAATCTAAGTAAACAGTTTGTTTTAGTTGAAGATAGAAAGACTCCATTTAATTGAGTTTTGATGATAGATGTGCTCCAAATGGTGCCAACAACTTTGACATGGTAAAATAATATTGTCTTATGGCATGTGTAACACTACATAAAGAATCTTAGCTTAGCACTTTCTGAGTTTACAACATTTAAGTGAGAAAATGACAAAAGAAAGCCAAACTGTCAGAAACAGAAAAACCTTTAACAACCCTAAAATACAGACTATAATTCTCCTCTTTATTCATTTGATTTTGAGAATCATTTTTGCAGCAGAAGGAAGGGAAGGAGGAAGCAGCCGAACTTTGTACTTGTGAAACTTTATTTTTCTGTCGTCCACTGCATATTGCTGAAAATAACACCTCAACTAACACTTGAGCATTGATTATATGATAGGTTGTGGGCGAGTAGTTGAGGCAAATCAACATGTCAAGGAAAGTAAACTCTAACTGACACAATCCGTCACTTCTATTTTGTTTACTACTACCATTTATGGATTAGATTGCATATAAAGTGTATTGTCATTGAAACCATGCATAGAATTTAAAAGTCAAAATCTCTCTTCGTTTGTCTCTACATAAAATATATTACTCATTTGAAGTGTTTATTAGAAACCAGCTTATTATGAAATGGTAAAATGCAGGTGTTAGATTATCATTAAACTCAAAGACTCTTATTTTTATTCTCTTACCTTTGCACTGTAGGTAATCCTTTTTACCAGCTTTTGAGAAATGTCTTATTTTATGTAGTCTTGTTAAAGATCAATTATATACCAGGGGTGCCAAAAAAATGTATACACCTGACTTGGATTCATCTTTTGTTATCGGTGTATATTGAGTATCACAATTTTAATACAGTTATTTTTTTCTTTCTTAAAATGTGTATACATTTTTTTGGCACCGTCTATATATCTTTTTCATGTAGTCTTTAGAAGCAAACTTTTTTAACATTCAGAAGAGTTAACGACTTCACTTGATTGTAGTCGCACGAGATAGCTGATCTCGATTACACCATGTCCCCTTTACATGCAATGCAGCCATATCCTGTGGGTGCAGATACAAAATTTTATACAATTTCAGAATCAGGAGAAGTTAATCTGTAGTAGAAAAAGTAATTTTGAATAATTATAAGCTATCATCCAAGATTTTCTGGATGTTCTCAAAGTTATATTATCAGTAGTAAAGACCAAATGTTTCTGAGCCTACATCCAACAAAATTAGAAAAGCAAATATGTCACTTCTTCAATACTTGTAACATAGGTTATAAACTTTGAATACAATGTTTCTCACCAAAAACTTACTATTTTAATTTTTTTTCTTCTTTAGATTTTCAACCTTCTCTCTTACAACTGACTCCTGGTTTTATGCATCTAAATAGTCTCACCTCTTCTATCTTAAAATACAAAACCTCCTGAACAGACACTTCACAAAAGAATATATATGTATATATATATATATATATATATATATATATATATATATATATATGACCAATAAGCCCATGAAAAATGCTTGAGTTTATTTGTCATCAGGGATTTGCAAACCAGATCCTCAAATAAAAGCTCACCCTAGAGTTACTGATATTTAAAGACTGAAAATATCAACTACATGAAAGTATATGGAACAACTGAAACTTTCATAAACTGCTAGTGGCAAACTAAAAGGATACAACCACTTCTAAAAACATTTTGGCATTTTCTTATAAAGTCAAACATATACCTAGCCTGGGACTCATTAGTCCTATAAAAATTAAAATATGTGTCCATAAAAAGACTTGTTTGAAAATAATAAAATATTCATCAGCAGATGAATAGGTAGACAATGAATGGTATGTCCATACAATGGAATCCTACTCAGCAATAAAAAGCAACAAACTAGTGGTACACAACGTACATTAAGAAATCTCAAAATTATGTTAATTGAAAGAAGCCAGACAGAAAAGAGAACATACTCTATGCTTCCATTCATGTAAAATTTTAGAGCAAGAGAAACTAAGTGGTGGTGACAAAAATTGTAACAATGGTTTCCTTGGCGGATTGACCTGAATAGGGCAGGAGGGAACATCTGGGATGATGGAAATGTTGCATACCTTGGATGAGATTAGTTACATAGTTACTACATGGTTAGTTACATGGGTGTATCGTTTTTCAAAACTGTTTGAACTGTACACTTAAAATCTGTGTATTTACTTGAATGGAAATTATAATTCAAAAAATGCAAAAGAAGATCCTATTTTGATTCCATATCGATCTGCTGATAAAACCCATCTTGTTAATAGCCAGACTTCTTGAACAAGTTACTTCCATTTGTGTTCTTCATTTCCTTACCTTCTGTAGCTTTAAATGCAGTCATTAACTACTGTAGGCCCCCTCCCATATGCTATTCCTCCTATCCAAATCTCTCTTTTTCCAGACGATTTGGCCTGGCTAACGCCTATTCATTCTTTAGGTTTCAGCCTAAACATCACCATCTCCTCACATTCTACGCAACCTGGAGTGCTGAGGATACGTATTTCCATACATTCTCTACATTCATAACAGAACATTTATAATCTCTTCATATAATTAATTACTTAAATTATCTCTCTTTACCCTGAGCCATACGCTCTGGAAAGGGATGTTTATTTTGTTGATTCCTCAGTTCTCAGTACCAAACAAAGTGCTTGGTGCACCTTATCTGAAAATCTGTTTGTCAAATGGATAAATATATAAAGGAAGGAACCGGCTCCCTTACCTTTCACATATCAGTTCTATCATTCCTCCTTTGATTTCTTTCGATTTCCTCTTTTATAGTTCTAATCTGAGCCCTCAGCATCTCCTCCCTGGACCTTGGTAATAAGTTCCTAGCAGATCTCTTTACCTTTGGTCTCTCGTCTTTCTAACCCAGAAGTCACATTCCTACGAGAAAAATCTAAAATACCCATTAAATCAAGTCATTTTCTCTCTGTAAAATCTTTAATTACTTATTAAGTAAATTTAAAACTTCTGACATTATTTTTCAGGATACATCCTTTGTTTCCCATGTCAGAAACTCTTGAATGTCTTTCTCCATTTCTACTATCTCTTCACCTCTTACTTGAACTGTTGTAAACCTCTTGACTGGTCTCTGCCTCCGGCACCTTTTCATTCTAGTGCCTCTTCCACAGACTCACCAGCATTGTCTCCTCTTAAAATAATTTGATTAATCTCTTTTCAGTTTAAAAACTTTTTTTTGGCCTGCTATTGTCTACAAAATAACATTTATAGTTCCCTACCTGGGAACACAAGACCCTCTGTCATACAGTTCTTAAAAAACATCTGCACATACTATTCCTTATTTATCAAGAAGGTCCATTTCTTCATTCTTCACCTTGAAATACTCACTGAAATGTCATACCCGTGAATGGCCTCCTCCTCCAAGCATAGCTAATTTCCCAGCTTGTTCTCTGTGCTATCCCAAGGCTTAGATCACGTTTCTGCAATAACACTTCCATGCTGCGTAAAGCTGTTTCTTTCTTTTCATGTTTGTTTTCCGTTCTTAAGACTATGGATCCTTGAGGGTAATAACAATGTATTGTTATTATTTTACTTTCTTTCCCTGTACTTAGAACAATGCTTAGAATAGAGAGGTAATCAATTACATGAATGCACTAATGAATGATGAATCCATATTATTTCTGAATGCACTTGGCTTCTTCACATGCTGTACTTTTGTTTCTATAGAATGCTCAGCCTGGATTGCCCTCCTTCCAGTTCTGATTAGTGAAAACTTATACCTCTTAAAAGTTCTTGTAGGACTGATTACTTTTATGTGACACTCTCCCTGCTCTCTGGAGTAAGAATTAATTATGCCTTCCGGAATGTTCTTTTGGTGACTGTTGCTTATTTATCCATTATTTAACTTAATAAACGTAATATTGTGAACTGGCTCTATGGCAGGCACTAGATAGCCTACGGAGCTTACAAAAGAAAATGTGACCTGCTGGCTCCCACTGAGAAGTTCACAGTCTAATGGTGAGATGTATTGGTAAAAATAACGATACAGTCCAATCTGTTAAACGCTATAATCAAGGTGAGAATAAAATCCTATAAGATCAGGAAGCTTGGAGGAATTAATTTGACATGATTCATAGGCAATGATTCATAGAGTGCTTGAGATCTGAGCTGGTACTTGAAAAAGACATAGGAGTTTTACAGGCAAATGGGTGGTCATAAACATATTCCAGGCAGAAGAAACAGCCTTTGTAAATGTACAGATTCATGAAGAAGAACTCTAGCAACTGATTAACCCCCCTTTCCCTCTACAGTGATCTCCTAAACTTCTTGTCCATGCGGTTATAACACTTGTGCACTCTAGCTAACAACTTACTAACTCTTAGCACCAGAGCTACTCCATTCAACCTCTCCAATGACTGTACCTTGGATTTGGTGTCCCCTTGAATAGTAGAAACTACGAAATTCTTAATTCCAATGTTCCCCTCTCATGCTTCCAATTCTCCCACTTATTTCACCACACATAGTTTCTGTACTTGTCAGGACACTTCCACTCACATTACCTCTCTTGCCAGTATCCTCTCCTTGTATTATTTTCCATAAGAAAGGTGTTTTGAACGAGTGGTTTCAAGATGTAGGAAAAGTAGTAACCATATCACTAATAATACATGTTATGTAAAAATTCAAACATTATAAATTTTTTTGTGAAGCGTTCCTGTTACTGTAGTTAGGCCCATCCAGATGGAGAATATGATACTCTGTAGGTACTTGAATAAAATCCTGTGGCCCTAAAAGAATGTTCCTGCAGCCCAGCAACTAGCTGGAATCTGAGCATAAAGCGATTTTTTTTTTTTAAAAAAAAGCACATTAGGACTTTCTTGGGGTCCCTCTTAGGAGTCATACACTTGGACAAGAAAGCTCTGACTTAAAAATAAGTGTACTATATTATATCAAATTATACTTAATTTAACTGGATTACTTAACTAACTTTCAATTTTGCAACATAATGTTATTTGTTTAGATATATAATGCACACATTTCTTTAATTCGCTTTATTTAACTTTGTGACTGTACATGAAATTTGGAAAACTACCAAAAGAATACATTAAAGCTGATATCCCAGTATTTTAAATAGCCCATTATCTTAATATAGATTGCATTTAAAATGTACTAAGTGTTAGTATTGTTTTGAGTGTTTGGCAGAAATGATATATTAGAGTGAGCTGTGATTCAAACTAAGGCAATTGGGCTTCAGAGCCTGGGCTTACAACCCACAGCTTTGAGGGAAAATCCTACACATTAAGTCATCCCAGCTCTGCCACTTACCACCTGTATTATCTTTAGTATGTTATCCAAGTTCTGCGTGTCAAGATTCAACATATGGGATGGAGGTGATATAGAACCTACCTCCAAAGCTTGTTATGAGATTGTACAAGTGTCACCTTTTATGACCCAGCCCTACAAATCACTAAGTCACTCCCACCACATTTTATTCATTGAGGCACTTACATAGTCGTGTGCTGACTCATGGTGGCCTGGGGTACATGTAATATACTGCCTCTTGATGTGGAGTGGCAAGGTTCTGCCATACTCATGGTGATTGCCAAGAAATTTCAGCTGCAAGGAACATACTCCCATTGGTCTAGCTAGGGCTACAGAATAAAGACAGTCACACTGACCTTTTACTATGACTCTTGATTCTCCACATAATTCAGGTGAAATCTTTAACTCAAAATTTCAAGCCCTTTTACTTCATTCCTGAGTCAAATAGAACGATTCAGAACTCTTCTTGTGTTCAATATGTTGCCTGTATATGTAAGAAAAAATACATCATTCTAAGTTTATTTCCTTCCTTATTCACTTAGTCCACGTGAACACCTCTCTTTGTGGCATCCATATCCCTGGTCCCTTATCTTTCCATTCAATCCACTCAACTGGTCTCCAAACCTAATGCATCCTACCACCTACATTTTAATGGTGGTGTTTTCTACAAATTTGTCCTCACTGTTTTTTTGTTTTTGTCTCACTGTACATGCTCATTTCAACTGTAATTAAATATGCTAATAAGGCTCATATTTCTGTTGCCATATCTACTTAATGCTCTTGTTCCTTTTGTCCCCAATTTCCTATGTAATCTCCTCCAGAATGGAGGAGATACCTGAATCTCAACATGGTGTTCAAACTTAACTCATTCTTCCCCTTTCCAAACTACTCTTTTTATACCCACCCCTCACTTCATTAACTATTTCTTTTAATCCAGAAATCTTGGACTTTTCTCTCTCTCTAGCATGCTATCTATTTTCTATTACCATGACCAGTTGATTCTACTTCTGTAACACCTTTTACTATAATGTCCAGTGTTCTGAATTTAGGCCTCATCATTACTCACCTGGACTGCTTTATTCACTCTAATCCTTCCTCACACTTTCCACCTGAGTATTCTTTCTAAAATATAAGTCTTATCATGTCACTCCTCTTTAAGAACATTACAGTGTTTCCCTGAAAATAAAACCTAGCTGGACCATCAGGTCTAATGCATCTTTTGGAGCAAAAATTAATATTAGACCCAGTATTTATATTATATTATACCTGGTATTATATTACATTACATTATATTATATTATATTATATCTGGTATTATATTAAAATAAGACCAGGTCTTATATTAATTTTTGCTCCAAAAGACGCATTAGAGCTGATGGTCCGGCTAAGTCTTATTTTCGGAGAAACACGGTATAATCAATTCTCATAACCTTCTGAATAAAGTCCAAAATCTTTATCATTTCTAGTAAGACCCTAATTTTCTAGGCTGTACCTAACTGTCCAACCTCATCTGTATAGAAACATGGTGTTCCAGGAATACCCAGTGATTTGCTCTCTTTCAAAATGTGCTGACCTAGCCTAGGACTCTCAGTCTTTGTTTAGGCAGATCCCTTTCTACCTTTTCCTGATAACCCCAAAAGTCCTTTTGGCAATTCAACAAGTACTTCTTCCGGGAAATCTTATCTGTTAAATGTTTCAATCTAAGTTATTGCCCCTGGCTGGCTTGCATAGAAACCTGTGAAAGTGTTTGCCAATCAAAACATTATACTATGAACATATTGTTGGTTTACTAGTTTACTTAAAAGTAAGAATTGTGTCTCATTATTCTTATTTCTCTATTGCCAATTGCAGTTTCTGTCACAATGTATTAGGTTGATGAAAATTGTTTTTTTTTAGGTAACCAGTGAATACTTTCTTACCTCAAATATCCTCTTTCCCACTTTAATTGAACAAATCACTCGTAAACTTTACAACAAAACTTTCTCTAGTTTTACTTCTTTGTAAATTATTTTAAAAATATTTTTGTTTGGGTTTACATCAGTATTTATCACCATGACAGTAGTGCATAATAAATAACTACAAAAACTCAGAGACATTAAATAATAAGTATTTTGCTCATGCATCTGGTTTGGTCACATGGTTTGCTTTACTGATCTTTCCTGGGAAACCTAGGGTGTTGGCTGGCGTTTGGCTGATCTCGGATGGCCTCAAATGTTATTACTGGGGCCTCTCAATTCTGCTGCAAGTGTTTCTGGACCTTCTCCTGAGCTAATCTGGGAATGTTCTTTTTATGGAATTTGTAGAGGTGTAAGAAAATAAGTCTCAATATGTGAGTGAGCTCATTTCAAGCCTCTGCTGATGACACTTCTCCTAAAATTATATTGGCCAATGCATGTCACATGACCAGCTCCAGAAAAGGCAAATTATGTCCTGTTCCTCACCATCTAAGAACACTTTGAACTCACATGGCAGAGAATGTAAATATATGGAATATTTGAGAATTTGGATCGATATTGTAATCTACCACAGGGCTATTCGATCAATAAATTCACCAATAACTACTGTTGGCAATAATAATAATATAAAACCTTCTAATAAAATACAAGTTATTGGAGAAAAATAGATTAATCGTGCTCTGCAGTCCTTGAAATTTAAATAAAGAAAACTATCTATGGCCAAGAGTTGTATATATGAGACAAGATTTCATTCTCAAAGAAGGAAACTATCAGTTTAATGAATCAACAAGAATTATTAAAGAAGACTTTGTGGAGGAGAGTGAAAAATTAGGCTTTGAAACATTGCTAAGAGTTTGAGGAAGGTATTTCGTGTAGAATAATTTCCCTTCTCTCTGTGGTGTCATTAGTTTATCACATAAATTGCTTAGTATTCTTTATCTGGAAATTTGCAGACATCATTCCTAAATTGGTCTCTATGAGGTGATTGGTGAATAACAACAGTAAATAATTCATAATCAAATCTTCCTTCAAGACATAAGTAAACATATAAATAACTATAATAAATTAGAAGGGAACACGATGACTTTGATTTGATTGACAAAACTACCTGATGCTCTGTCTCCAGGGAGACATCATCAGGCATGGTGCCGATTTTCCACTGCAAATTAGAATTCTGTGCATGACTTTGCTCAGAAGCTCAATTAACTTTGAAATTTGAAAATACTTTAGGGAACCAGGCTTGGGTTGATGACAAGGAGAGTTATTAGTTTTAACCACAAAATAGAATATTTACAAACTATGTGAAAAGACCAAGATAAACCAAAATGAAACCAAGCTTTCAGGAAATAACTAATGTAGAAGGGATAATGAAAAAAAATCTCAAATGTTCTGAGAGTTTTATTTTGCTTTTAATTTTTGTTATTTTGTGTCTTTTTAACATTTCTGTTGCTGTCTGGTTTTTAATACCTTTATTAACATAAAATTTGCATAAGTATATTTTTGTAAACATAGAGGTATTTATTTCTACCCAAAGAGATAAAGACTAATAAATTTTCATGCCAAACTATATGTTTTGTAAAACAAGCCACATTGAACCGTTTAAAACAGAATTTACTTTCTATCTCCTCACTCCACCATCCCCATCAAATTTTGTGCCTTACCCTGCTCTCCTTTTTCCTTCCTCTCTTCACTCGGATGTAAGCCTTTGTGTAACTGTGGTTGAAATCACATACAATTTAGGGTTTACCTTTCTGTCTGTTCCTTTGGCACCTGAAGATGGTGCCAAAACTGCTACATTAATTTAAATGGCACACTACTTTTACAAATAGTAACTTTTATTCATTTATTCAGAGAAGTTGGTTATTAATGAAGCAATAGTGAAGTTTATTCCGTTTTTGACAAGTGCTTTTTCCTGAGGGAAAGGTGATGTAAAAAACTCCAAGGGCTGGTTCATTTGTAGAACTTGTTTACGAGGTTTCCAAAACATTCCCATTTATCTAAGAATGCATTGCTTAGAGAGTTATTCCGTGGGTCTTCATCTCATTTATAATTAATAATGATCTGGAACATCACCTGGTGGGAGCATAAAAGTCTATGGATTTAGAGGTCATAGAAAGACACTGGATAAAAGACTGTAGCCTCTGGATTGTGGTCTGCCTTGTTATAAACTGAACTTAACACACGTTTCTTAGATTCTCCACGTCTTAGTCTTTCCTAAAAAAAAAAAAAAAAAAAAAGAAGTAAACATTCTTTTCTTCATGACGTTGTTGTGAGGAATAAATTTTAACATGTTACAATAGAAAATTTCAACCATATCCACATAAATGTTATATAGCATAACACTATAAAGACCATTTTTTTTACCCATCCCCAGCTTCAATGGATAGCAGCAATTCATGACTAATCTGTGGCTTTTGGGTTCCTATCCACTTTTATCTCCACAATTATTTTTAAGGAAATTCACAATATTTTATTATGTAATCTCTAAATATTAATATATTTATCTTAAAAACTAAAGTATCATAAAAAATCACAGTACCATTATCACAAGTAAAAATAATTAAAAGAATTATTTAATACATTAGTCACTGTTCAAATTCTTCCTTTTTGATAAATTTTTGTAATACTTTGAATCAAGATCTAAATAAGGTCCAATCAGTTCACATATTGCAATTAAATATTATTTTAAACTATCAGTCCCTCCTCGATTTTCTGCTATGCATTTTATTTGTTGGAGGAGCTGAGTTATTTATCTTGTAGAATTGTTTCCTCATGGGGTTAAAATGCTGCTCTGTCTTTTGTATTTCTTGTAAATTATAGCTATATCTAGAGCCTTAATTTAAATTTTAAGGATCTAAACTTTACTTGTTTCATGTTCCAAAATTGTATTACTAATGCCATCTAGTAAACAATGTGTTTGTTTTTTCTGTACAATTGTTTCCTAAAATTCTGTTATTTTTTAAACTAGCACAAAACCATATGGTACGCTACACAAGATCATATATCATAATACTCTGAAACATACCTTCCCATATGTTTCATTATGACCCAGAAAGGATTACTTGGTTGCACTCATTGCTGCCCCTGCCCCCACCAATAGATCAAGTGTTTGGACACATAGTGCGTAATTATGTTATTTTCCTTCCATCCTTGTTCCTTCTTTCTTTTTCTTAATTATATTAAAAAATATTAGTTGTCTTTTACCATTTAATTTGATCCATTTAATTGTCATGTGCCACATAATGAAATTTTGGTCAATGATGGACCACATGTGTGAAAGTGGTCCCATAAAATTATAACAGAGCTGAATTTCTTGTAAGAAATGGAAGGGTGTGTGGTTCCGGAGGAATTTTTATTTTTCTCTGGGGAGAGCAGTGTCTGTGGGGCTTGACAGTAGATTCCTTCTCATTCACATCACCTCAATTTTGAGTACACAGATTATATCCCAATCAGTCAACTTGTGAATTTCAGCACAGAGGAGCCTGTCCCCCAACACTACATATTCAGAGGACACTATAGCCATCCCAGATCCATCCTTATGGTCTTCAGAGTACATTGGTGTACATTCTTTGTTGAGGACCTAAGATCCTGTACAAGGACACAGGTCCACAGGAGCTCCTGTAACACGTAGTAAGTACCACTGCCACTTTAGTAAAAGCTTTCTGTGTAGTATGGTGCCAGCCTGTCCTTGTACTTTGGATATATTTTCAGGTTGTAATGATGTAAAGCGTAGGTAAGTTTTATTTCTTCCATCTGTTCAATGCCAGAAAGAGCCCCTTGTACCGGGTGCTGTCAATGGAACTAAAAACAAATATCTGAAGTCAAAATATTGAGTCCTCAAGTTCTATACCCTCTTCACGTTAAGCACCCTCTTTTTAAAAATGAATACCACAAAGTTCCTTAATCTGACCACTGCTCCAACATGCAATAGCTGAAACCGCATTGCCATGGCAATCCCCTGTGTTCCTTTATCTCCCCATCTTGATGTCTTATTCCTGCTGAGCCTCAGGTCACCTTTCACTCCCTCCCGGCAGTCAGTGCTGTGGTGATCTATGCCTTCCTTACCCAACCAGTTTCTCCTCCATATTTCCAATCAATCCAGCCCACATCCCTGTTCATGGAGCAACATTAATAGCTTCCATGTTGTATATTTGACCCTGTCAGTAGAAAGCAGGGGGAGGGCTTGTGGGACAGTGTTTATAAAGTCCACAGTGTACAAGAATGTCCTAGGCCTTCACATTCACT
Organism: Rhinolophus ferrumequinum; assembly: GCF_004115265.2. Lineage (NCBI taxonomy): Eukaryota > Metazoa > Chordata > Mammalia > Chiroptera > Rhinolophidae > Rhinolophus > Rhinolophus ferrumequinum. The sequence goes on along the minus strand of NC_046289.1, from coordinate 78,580,024 downwards.
CACCACTCACTCATTGACTCACCCAGAGCAACTTCCAGTCCTGCCAGCTCCCTTCATGCTAAGTGCACTATGTAGGTGTACCATTTTTATCTTTTATACTGTATTTTTTACCATAACTTTTCTATGCTTAGATATACAAATATTTATCATTGTGTTACCATTTTCTGTAGTATTCAGTACAGTAATATGCTATACAAGTTTGTAGCCTAGGCTATATCATCTAGGTTTATGTAAGTACATTCTATGATTTCACATGACAAAAATCACCTAATGATGCATTTCTCAGAAAGTATCCCTGTTATTAAGTGACCCATGACCATATTGCATTACTTATATGTAAATTATAAAGCATGATGATAAACCATGGATCCACCATTCAGTGTACTATGTAGTACCTTCTGAATATGGCCTTTATACTCCTAGCCTTTCTCATCTCCCTGTTTCCTTCCTCACATGGAAGCACTATTCCGTCCTTTTATAAAAATTAATTTTATTCCATATGTATCCATCTATAAACATTATTTAGTCTACTTTTTGAGCTTTATTAAAATGGTACACTATATTATGATTATTTAGTGTTGAATGTATTTTTTTCAAGCTACAAGTATGTTCCCAAGTAACAACCATGTAGTTGTCTAATTTATTTATTTTCCTTGCTGTACATAATGTTGTTTACCCATTTATTTATCCATTCTCCTATCACTGGGCATGTGGGTTGTTTTCAGTATTCCACAGGTTCACGTAATGTTGCTGAGGACATTTTTGTACCTGTTTCCTGGTGCACATGCACCTCAGTGTCCCTGTGGATTATACTTAGGAGTGGAATTGCTTTGTCTTATCACATGCACACGTTCAACATTACAGAGTAATATAAAAATGTTTCCAAAGTAGTTTACCACTTTATACTACTATCAACAGTATATAAGACTAAAATAGAAAAATCCATTTTATTGATCAGTGACATCTTCAGTGTTTGGAACTACCAGAATTCATAATTTTTGAAAAACTAGGTGTCAAAGAGTATCTCACAGTAGACTTATTTAACATGGTGCTGATTAATAATTATGTTGCACATTTTTTATTTTACAGCAGTTATTGGCCATACATGTTTAAATGTCCCTAAAATTCCTAGTCATATATTTTTCCTACTTTTATTTCTGCTTTCGAGGAATCTGTTATGTATTTTAGATCCTATTTTTTTCTCAATTACAAAAGCTGTAATTATTTTCCATTTTATAATCAATCTTTTTTATATTTATTTTTAAATTTTTATTATTTTTATTTAATTACAGTTGACATTCAATATTATCTTTTATTAGTTTCAGGTGAACAGCATAGTGGTTAGACATTTGTATAACTTAGAAGTGATCCCCCCAATTAGACTAGTACCCACCTGGCACTATGCATAGTTATTACAATATTATTGACTATATTCCCTATAAGAAGTACAAATTAGTTATGGTTAGTCTTTTAATTTGTTAAGAATGACTCTTGATGAACAAAAGTTTAAACTAGCAATATAATTGCGTGTATCAGTATTATCCTTCATGGTTAAGAATTTTTGAGTTTTCCTTTTTATCTCTGTTCTGAAGTCATAAATTATTTTTCTCTATTTTCATGTAAAATTTTGAAGTTTGGCTTTTCATATTGAAATCTCGGAAGTATTTTTTTGTGTGTGTATAGTGTGATGTAGGTTTCTATCCCAACCCCCCCCCCATATGAATAAACTATTGTTTGAACATCTTTTAGGAAATAGTCCATTATATTCACAGTGCTCTATAACACATCTGTCACCTACACAAGTTTCAAATGTAGGCATGTATCTGTATAGTGGCTCTTATTTGGATGCATTGGTCTCTTTGCCTATAATTATTCCAGTATTATATTGTCCTAAATACTTGAAACTTACGATAATCATATCTGGGAAATAAGGTTCTCCACATTAATATTGGTTAGGAGCATTTTGGTTATACTTGACCTTTGCTTTTCCAACAAAATGTCAAATTCTTTAAAAAAAAAATCCTGTTGGGATTTCTATTTGAATTCAAAGAATCTATAGCTATTGGAGAAATTGACATCTTTATGATATTTTCTATTTGTAAACATAGTATATGTCTTCATTTATTACATCTTCATTAAGATCTTTCAATAATTTTTATAATTATCCCCACAGATGATTTAAACATCTTTGTCTCTTTCATTTTCATTAATGTGTACATTTTGTTGCTACTGTAAGTGATCTTTCAAAATTACTATCAGTTTCTTTCTGATGTACAACATTGAAATTGATTCTTTTCTATTTGTCTTGTATCCTGACACTTTGCTAAATTTATTTTTAATAATTTGTTGATAGTTTCTTTTGGGTTTTCAATGTAGGCAATTATATCATCTGCAGATAATGACAGTTTTATTTCTACTTTTCCAATTCTTAGGCCTTTAGTTTCATTTTCTTATCTGATACTCTATCCAAGATCTGTTAGTGTGGTGGTGGTTGTGTTCTTGACCTGTATGTCCTGGGTCTTAAAGGAAACTTGCATTGCTGGTATACTTAGCAATAGAAGATTAGGGACAGAGGAGACAAATGATGTTTAGGGGGCAAAAAATAAATCGGTGAAAAGTCATATCCCAAAGTGGGTAAGGAGCTCCCCTGCCCGTCAGTTTAGTGATTCTCTAATCATATGTGGAAATCAACACAGACAGTTAACAAAAACAATAATTTTTATGATGTTTTAGCAATTGGTGATCATTGCTCAAATTCGTATTTCATTGGGATATTTAAAATTGGGATATTTTAATTATATCATTTCTTCGTCATTTATAAACTGGAATAATTCTATAAAGATAAAATTACCCTATTTGGTGACAATGAATTACAGGTGGTGTAGGAGAGGTGGGATAACTACTTGATCTTTTCCTTTATTTACCAGTTTTAAAAAATGTCAGTTCATTAATGTCCTCCAAAGGAGACCAATAAGGGTTTTTTTGTTTGGTTGTTTTTTTGTGTTTTTTTTGAGAATCTTTACAAACTGATACCCTGTTTCCCCGAAAATAAGACCTAGCCGGACAATCAGCTCTAATGTGTCTTTGGGAGCAAAAATTAATATAAGACCCAGTATTATATTATATTATATTATATTATATTATATTATATTATATTATATTATACCTGGTCTTATTTTACTATATTATATTATATTATACCCGGTCTTGACTGGGTATAATATAATATAATTACAGACCCAGGTCTTATATTATATTATAATATAATAATATATTATATTACGCAAATAATATAAATATTATATTATATAATATATTATTATATTATACATATTGTATAATATATAATATATATTAATTATATAATATATGCAATATATATTATAATATAATATATTATATAATGTATTATATAATATATAATATAATATAATATGTTATATATAATATATATAACATATTATATTATATTATATGTATATATATATATAATATATATTATATTATATGTAATGTTATATAATATATATAATGTATTATATAATATATTATATAATATAATCTAGTATAAGACCCGGTCTTATAGTAAAATAAGACCGGGTCTTATATTAAGTTTTGTTCCCAAAGACGCATTAGAGCTGATTGTCCAGCTAGATCTTATTTTCAGGGAAACACGGTAGATTTAAACATATGTCATGTGTTTCAATTCATGGCTGTCATTATTCTTATTGATGCTCAAATTGTCCAGTCTTGGCCAATGGTAGCCCTTTTCATATTAGTTCCTGAGTCCATTAGAAATAATCCTGATGGGCTTTAATAATAACTTGCTTTTTGGTATTTGAGATGATCCAGGTTCATATTACACATTTCTTGTCCTTTACCTGGAATCAGCTATTTCTCTAAGAAGTCTGCAGTTAAAAAATCTGGGGTTAATGGTAAACATTGTTACTAGATTGGTCACTGTTCAAGACCTTTTGGTGGACAGAAGTAGGAAATATATATTAATCCTTTGTACATATATAATACATCATAAATTCTGTGGGTAACTACAATTCACATTCAGGACTATGGTATTTTTTCTTAACCTCATTAACCATATCGTTGCATTTTGTTTCCTCTATGCTTAAATACTAGTTTTTCCAGAGCACCATTATAGTTACCCATTGGCTTTATTTCACAATACACACACACAACAGTCCCAGAATAACAATATTGAAACTCACTAACTGGAAAAAAATAAATCGAGAATTTTTTTTTTTGCGGTTTACATTGCCTTTAGAGTTTATCCCACTAAGAACGTTTGATAAAATCATAAATTACTTAGAATAGTTGTTTCTTGTGTGGTTGTGCTATCAATTTGAAACATAGATTTTACTTTTAACTTTTAGGAAGTGATTTTTGAAATTGATTTTGCTTTAACATTATTTAAAATATTTAGGTGAGTTCAAAGTCAAATTTGAAATTTATAACACAGATTGTATTTAAAAATGTTTAGTTTTTATCCCTGCTCTATTTTTTCTCCTTCTAAGAAAATCTTCATATATTTTATTTTATGCTTGTTTTTATATAGTTTAAAATTATATAATATAAATTTTATATTACTATGATATTTTAATGTAGAGTTTATAATATAATTTTTTATTTGTAAATATGTACAAATATCCCTTTCTTTAGATAAACAGTAGCATACTACAGATGCTTTTTTTCCACATTGATATTTTTCACCTCTCTTGGAAATCAATCCATGGAAGTATACAGAGATATTCTTCATTATTCCTCATTACTTGTGATAGCTGCACAGTACTCCATTGTGTTAGTGTACATGGCTTATTCCCAATTTGATGGACATTTGCTTTGTTTCAAGTTTTCTGTATTGCGAAGAGTGCTATAATAAATCAACTTGTATATATTTTCCCAGTGTATTTTGGAATAGTTTCCTATAAGTGGAATTGCTAGGTCAAAGGGTGAATATATATGAAATTATGTTAAATATTGCCAGTTCCTCTCCTTAGGGGTTATGACATTTTTCATTCCCACCTGCAATGTATTAGAACACCTGTTTTGCAACTGCCTCATCTGTATGTTATACAGTCAAACTTTTGAATTGCATTCAGTCTGATAGGTGAGAAGTGGTCTTGCAATATATTCTTGTATTTATTTATGTATTTATTTATTTTAAAGTAATTTTTAAAAATTTTATTGGGGAACAGTGTTTTTCTCCAGGGCCCATCAACTCCAAGCCATTGTTCTTCCATCTAGTTGTGGAGGGTGCAGCTCAGCTCCAAGTCCAGTCATCGTTTTCAGTCTTAAGTTGCAGGGGGTGCAGCCCACCATCCCATGCAGGAATTGAACCAGCAACCCTGTTGTTCAGAGCTCGTGCTCTAACCAACTGAGCCATCCAGCTGCCCCAATATATTCTTTTGTTTTAAGCAAGATTAAACATTGTACATAGTCTTAGGCCATTCAGGGTTTTTGGTGTTTTTCTTCTCTATCATTAGAAGTTAACATATTAAGGACACTGTCCCTTTGCCTGTGATATATTAGTTTGGTGCAAAGGCAATTTCAGTTTAAAAGGTTAAAAATAATTGCAAAAACCAGAATGACTTTTGCAGCAACCTAATAATTGCAGATTTTCCCATATGTTTGTCTTTTTACTTTGTTTATGTTTTTTTTCTTCCATGTAAAAGATTCTTAAAATTTAATAAGATTTGTCATTTTCCCCTTTATTTCTTCTGGATTTTGAATTACAGTTAGGATAGTTTTCCCCCAAACACAAATTATAGAATAATTAATCTATATTTTCTTCTAATACTTGCATTGCTTTATTTTTTTAACAGTAAACTCTCTGGTCCTTTTGGAGTTTATCCTGATGTATGATGTGAAGAATTGATCCACGTTTATTGTTTTCCATGCAGCTATCCTCATTTAGCTTCTCTATTAATTAAGGAGTCCATCTTCTCTCTGCGTATATGAAATACTGACTTGCCTGTATACTGAATTTTCATGCACAGTTGAATCTGTTTCTTCTCTTGACATCCATCCCCTCCTCCCCCAAACCCCAGTCTTGTTTCTGCTCTCTTCTTGGTATTATATTTTGAGACGAGTCCCTCAGGTTAAGGATGATGGTGTACCTGCTTAATGTTCTCAGAACTCTCAGGAACAGAAAACATAAAGATGTATGCAAAGACTCTATGGCTTTTAAAAGATAAAATTTCATGCTCCCACAAATACCTGTTCTTCAAAGTTGAAAGAATATTATGCAGTCGTTAAAAACGTACTATCTAAAATAATGGTGACATTGCTTCTTACGGCGAGTTGAATCATTGGTATACCTTTAATAATGCACTTACTTTAATATCTGTTACTAGAGCTTTGAGACTAGTATTTTGATCCATTTTGTCTTGCAGTAAACAACATGCAAGATGCATATTGTATCTGCAACAAGTTTTTCCAAATCACTTAATTAAAAGATCCCAATTAGCAAGTTGTTTATCATTACTATGGACTTATATACTGTCAGGTTATTTCTGTGTTTGTCTTCTGCTTGCCTATGAATTACTGGAAAGCAACTGCTTTAAACAATGGCAGAAGGAAAGAAAGAAAAGGAGGAAAAATCTCTTGCAATTTTAGGGAAAATAAAATAGAAACGGACTCTGGAGACTTCATTATAAATGGTTAGCACAATTATGTTAAATGGAATCAATATATTTACGTTGCTTTAGTCAAGGTTTATCATGTGTATTATATAAAACAATGAAATGCAATTAATAAATTGTCAGTTCACTTTTCTTCTATTATTTGAAAATGCTTAGGCATAATTTAGAATATCATTTTTAGAGTAGCAAATAACTCTAATGTATAACATTAATAAACGGTGATAGACTTTACTATAAATATTGCATCTGTTGCCAAGAAAAGTTACATACAAAAACAGAGCACTGCAAACAGCAGTTCAGTAATTCTTTTGGTTGGAGAGACATGGGCCTTCTGTATCATTTTAAGTATCTTTGCACGACTTGACCCACTACTCTTGGAGAATATTGTTTTTTATACATCAACAGTTTGCTGGGTTTAAGGGATTAACACCATATATGTGGTGTTGTTAGAGCCCAGAAAACCATTTGAGCAGTTTTTTTCCCCTTGTGTTTTAATTGAAGGGGAGGAGTTGAGAACTGAGGAAAAGCTGTGACAACCTTTTCATGTGTGCAATCATAGTCAGATATTGTCACAAAGAATAAATTTTTAATAATCAAGGCAGTAGAATAAAATGCTTAGCTATAACATGAAATAAAAACTATCAATTAAAAAGTTTCCATGGCTAAATTATTTGGGATTCCAACAACCTTACAGTTATTTGAAAATAAATATTTAAGTAATAAAATATATAAGAATTAAAAAAGATATTGTTTTCTGTTGTGTTTAATATATCAAAGCACATACTAATTTTACTTTACTGGGGCTACATCACAAGTATCAAACTACACTTTGAATTTTATATAAAAATTTCACTTGTGTATATTCTATGGTAATTCAAAGGAAGCTAGAGACATTGTAAAGCTTACAAAATACCACAGAACCAGAAACACAGATCAATCACCATTATTCTTCTGCTGCCTTCTTCTATATGAAAGTTTATGAGAACTGTGGCAAAGATTAGATTTTTTTTACATAAAAATAAATAAAATATATTTTGTTTAACTTAAATAACAGAATTGAAATCTCTAAATGCTATTTCTACTAACTCAGTAGATATTTAGGTTGATTCTAATAATGTGTATTAATTTGTGGCTACCAAATTCTTGATCATATTAGGAATTTCAATGCAATAAGATAGACTATAGATGACATGAAAGTGATTGGAAAGAGGTGAAATAGCTGAGATCCCTGAGTTTTATAGAATAAAAAGTTGTCCATCTCGTGTGCTATGATGGTTTTTGGAAGTCCTTTCTGACTCCCTGCCTTTTAATCCAACATATTCCCTTTTTACTGGCCTGATTGCTTCAGAGCTTAAAATTCCCATTAAAAAATCATTTTTTCAGACTAAGACTTTTCTGTCTTTAAAATACACATACAATTTAAAAAGTAACATGTTAACTTAATAGTAAGTAAAAGTCCATTTATATTTAAAATATGAATTAGTAATCTTCAGCTCAGCATTGTAAATATAAATCAGGTAAACTGATGGGAAGTTGGAAGAATTCTGAACATGGATTTCTCCCTAAAGAAGGGGTGCTGCAGCATAAAGACATTCTGAATTTTGAAATGCACAAAGCAAGGATAAATAACAAGAAATTTGCTCCTACATTTATCAGGTCCATCACATTCAGTCTCTTAGTCTCCTTTGGTTTCATGTTTTCTACCTTCAAAGGTACTTCAAAAAAAGGAAACTTATTTAAAAGGTAAGAAAAAGAAAATATTTTCACTTGAAATATTTTTCTTTACCATCTAAACATTTTCCTTTCTTTCACTGGCAAGTTTTTACATTGAATGATCAATGTTCACTGTCTCTATTTTGTTGATATCCATTATTTTATAATGGTTTGGATCTTGTTTCAGACCTCATAATACTACTGAAACTTCCATATTGAAGAATTTTATCACCAAAACAATGCAATTTTTTTTTTATTCTCTGAGTTTTCTCTTTTTTGTTGTTAGCGTAAAAAACAGACATTTATTTCTCATAATTCTGGAGATTGGAAGTCTGAGATCAGAGTGCCAGCATGGTTTGATTCCAGGAGAAATCTCTCTTCCAGGTCGTAGACTGCCAATTTCTAGTTGTAGCCTCACATGGTGGAAAGAAAGAGAACTAGCTCTCTGTCCTCTTCTAATAAGGCCACTAATCCCATTTATGAGGGTTCCACCCTCATGATCTAATAACCTCCCAGTGGCCCCACCTCCTACCGTCAAATTGAAGATTAGGTTCCAACGTGAATTATGGCATAGTCCATACAACTACCAGTGCTTCGTTGGCCCATATTATTCCCAACACTTTCATAAAACCTTTACTGACACTTCCAGCCTTCAACTTTCTCTGAAATTCTATGACATATGAGTACCTACCACGCAATTTTGTACTTAACTACATTCCATTCTAAATCGTTCATTATATCATAACTTTGTAATCTGAATGTTCTCAGAACTTCATCTATAGATTTTAATAACTCACAGCTGAGTCTTACATATATCATTGCGGAACTTAGGCACCACAAGTTGGGACCTTCATTACTTCTGGGGCTCCAAGGGGCGTGGTAATGTGCTCAGGAAGAAGACTGCCCACATTCTTCTGCATGAGCCATTTGAAAGTGGTGCCTCCACATGGACACTCTTCCATTAGAAGGGCCCCTCAGTGGGTGTTGTACTTGTTCCTGTTTGTTCTTTCAGTTACGGGGATTTCTACTAAGGAATTCTTTGACCTCTTAGACCAGCGGTGTCCAAACTTTTTTCAACATTTTTTACCAAGGGCCATATGCGGTAAAATACACAAACAGCCGGGCCACTCACTCCAGGTGAAGTACGTATTGCCTCACCTGGTTTATTTAAGTAAACTAAATATATTTTTGGAATTTGCTGCGGGCCAATAAAAAATGGATTGTGGACCTCAGTTGGCCTGTGGGCCGCAGTTTTGACACCCCTGTCCTAGACAAACACTGCAGAGATATCTAGGAAATCATAGAAAGGCAAAAGGAACCTTTTCTCCAATTTCAAGCTGAATTTAATTACTTGAACTGCATTTCTCTGCCCCCAAACCCCCCAACCCCCAAACTGCATTACTTTATGATCTAAGTATCATGTAATCTTGCCTGGAAAATCATCTGAAGTTTTTCCGTCTCTAACATCACTTTCTACAAAAGCTCAACAATGGTTCCTTCCAGGAACTGATGCTGTATCTTTTTCTTCTTTCCTTTCCTGTGTCTTTCCCATAAGTTTGTACTCAAAACAAATTCTCTCTCTTATGAACCCTGTTTTCTCAGATAAAACTACTAAAAGCACTCATGTGAATTAGCCAATAAAAATAAAGAAAGCAAAGGCAGCAGGAAGAAAGGAGTTGCAAGCCATTTCACAAAATTTCACTTGGGTTTATCTTATAAACCTCACTACATATTTTGATCTTGTCTTCCAGGTTGGTGGACAAGCTGTATAGGGGTAGGATCTCTGTTTTTCCTGTTCGTCAGTGCCTGGCACAGTGCTCTGCAAATAGTAGCTGTGAAATAAATACTGAATTCGTTAATTAGAAATAAAACTCTGAGGACATTTTCAATCATCAAGTGGGAAATTTTACACAATTAGTGAGAACTGTCTAACCCAGAGATTTTTATTAATCTATGAAAATTTTTGACATATAATTTTGCTAAAAACTATTCTATAATCACTGTTAGAGATTGCATGATGAAAATTTTGCAACTTTAGGGTTTTGAGACTTCCCCAAACTAAGTAGTTTAACCTTGGTTGAGCAACCCTTAAAGTGACTGGTATTTATTATATCACTCTGATAGGAAAAACATGTACTTTACCACATTTTGGAGGTGCAAGAGGATGTGGGATCATTACAGATTAAAGCAAGCCCTGTTTGAACTCATTAAAAAAAAAAAAGGAACCGTGTAATTACATGGTTGATTACAAAGATGATGGATGAATTGTAATGACATTTGGATGTTCCAAGGAGTAAGCGGGTCTGAGTCAGAGGCTGAGCAAATAGGAATAGAGGCCAAGGCTAAATTCTTGCCATGAAGTAAGATTTATGAGGATGATACTCTATGTCATATAAATAAACCCTATTGTGTGTTGTGTGTGTAACATATATATACTTCTGTCACTCATATTATGCAAAGTAATTTCATGTTTATTCTATAATCCTTTGATCGGTTAACAATATTGGGGGATTGAGGTTCTAAGATATGGGTTATAAAGTATTGTGTTCTTCTTGCTTTTTTTCTAGGATGAAAAATGTCATGACCAACTTTTAAAAATGATACTTTATCATAAAATAAGGAACTATATAAAGTACTCTTAACTCTTTTGGAGAGGAGACTGTTCATCTTTATTTAAGATGCTCACTTTATTTTTCTTGAATAAAGGACACTTACCACTCTTAGTGTAATATTTGACCTATTATTCATTGTCAAATCAGGCCATTAAAAAAAAAACAGATTTTAGAGCTTGATTGCCCATCTGTTTTAGTTGGCATAATTAATAAATGTCTTCCAGATGCTGTATTAATTTCATGTTTTTAACTTGTATGACAGGTGAGTTGTTTTTTTTGTCGCTGTTTTGTTTTTTTAAGCAAGTGTACTGCATTTCTATTCAGCCATCATTCAAGATGAGGGGTCAGGTGGGAAAGGATGATTATAATTATAATTCCAGCCATTACAAGAACTATTTCTTAATTAGATCTGTTAGCATGTTCTATCTAGTATATACTTTTCCATTTGGGTCACTGGAGGATTTGTTTTTCAATTCAGCACTTCTGTTCTCATACATTTTGTAGAGGTATAAGGTTTGAAAATAAAAGGCAAGTAATTCCTCATTTGATGTTAATAACTCAGACCGCTTCTTTCACTTTCATTTATTTCCTGCTGAGGTGGACCAGCCACACTGATAGGGGTCCTTAAGTGTTGGAGTTCCTGTAACATGTGCTGTATGTGTATGAAGATGAAGGATCATGCATGTAGAGAGTATGGCTGGGTGTGCGTCATCAATGCACCAGAGAAGGGTGTTGAATGAATTAGTAAAGGAAACCTTCAGTCACCTAGTCCAGAAACACAGAACCAATCAAAAGGACCTGGGAAGATGGGAGTAGGGACAGTAGTAATCCAAGACAGGAAAGTTGAAAGACTCGTGTGGATACAAACTGGAGAGAGCATTTTCTGAGAATAGACATTTACTTGTCATCAGAGAGAAGTACCTCTACGTCGTTCACCTTTGCATTCTCCAAAGCATTTGACACAACATTTTTTATATTGAAGCATTGAATAAATATATTTTAAATGAATGCTTACATCATAAAATACCACATATTATTTTCTTGCCAAAGAATAATCTTATTAAATTTCTAACTTACCATTGGTTTCCATGGATAACAAAGTGATTACTTAACTTATGAGTATGCTTTCAATGCAAAACCCCAACTGTCATATCTCTGTTTTTCAGAGAAGTTGCTGAATAATGATATTTTGCATAGATTTATGAAAATTCATTTTCATCTGCCTTATTTTGCAGAACTTCTTTAGTATTAGAAATTGAATTATGTGCATCTTATCACAAAAGATCAATTCTCAGAAAAAATTCTATTTATACAGTTTCTAGTTGCTCATTTTTATCTTCCTCCTGAAGTTATTATCATGATTAGGTGAATCATGATCTTACCCTTCTTGCTATTGTCTGTATTCCATCATGGTGTTTGGGGCCGGGGCAAATGAGCAGATGCTAGTAGACACAGATCATTCTGTTGAGACCATCTATCTGGAAGCTGGCAAACTCTCATACTCTTGCTCTGACTGAAAAGAATATCCTTTGCTCCCAGGCCTCTGTCTGCAAGGAGTGATCCTCAGTTCCTTATGTAACTTAAATCATAATTATTACATGCAAGATCTTTGTTTGTCTTGATTCAGTAGACAATGTAATAGCAAACACATGTGCAAATTATTTACAACTTATATATGCAACAACATATTAAAAGATGTCTAAGCAACTTTGTCCAATGGAAATATAATGCATGCCACCTATGTCATTTTAAATGTCTGGCATCTACATTTTAAAAAGTAAAAAGACAAGTGAGATTTTTCATAATATATTTATTTAAACATATTGAACCATGTATATCCAAATATTAATATTACAACATGTAATATTAATATTATTAATGAGATAGTTTACATTCATTTTCTCATACTAAGTTTTCAAAACCCAGTGTGTATTTTATCCTTGAGCATCTCTATATTAGGACACTAAATTTTCATTGGATATACTTGAACTGTATTTACATTTCACAAAATGTAGAGTTGAAACAAAGCATATATATATATATATATATATATATATATATATGCTGTTCAACTCATATATATGAGTTGTTCAAACATACTTAAAAGTTTTACAATACGTGAATCAAATATCAGATTTTAGATTCAAGGTTCGTTTTTTTTTGTTGTTTTTTTTTTTGATAGACATTTTTTAGGGCAGTTTTAGGTTCACAGCAAAATTGAGAGGAAGGTACAGAGATTTCCCTTGTACCTTCTGTCACCTCATATGAATATCTGCCTCATCATCACATCCTCCACCAGAGTGGGACATTTGCTACAATTGATAAAATGACATATTATCACCAAAAGATTGTAGTTTACATTAGGGTTCAATCTTGGTGTCGGATGCTTTGAACAAATGTATAATGAATGACATGTGTCCACTGTTATAGCTTCATGCAGAGTAGTTTCACTGCCAAAAATCCGGTGTTCTACCTGTTTAACCCTTCCTCCCCCCAGTTCTTAGCAATCACTGACCTTTTTACTGCCTTCATAGTATTGCCTTTTCCAGAATGTCATATAGTTGGAATCATATAGTATGTAGCTTTTTCAGTTCGCTTTCACGTAGTGATGTGCTTTTAAGTTTCCTCCATGTCTTCTCATGGCTTGATAGCTCATTTCTTTTTGATGCTAAATAATATTCTATTGTCTCGATGTACCTGTTTATTTATCCTTCACCTAATGAAGGACATTTTGGTTGCTTCCACGTTTTTGAAATTATGAATAAAACTGCTCTAAACATCTGTGTTCAGGTGTGAGTATAGAAGTAAGTTGTCCCCTCCTTGGAGTAAAAACCAAGGAGTGCATTGCTGGATCCTATGGTGAGAGCATGCTCAGTTTTGTAAACTGCCTTCCGCAGTGGTTGTACCATTGTGCATTCCACAAGCAAAGAATGAGACTTCCTGTTACTCCACACCCTTGTCAGCATTTGGTGGTGTGAATCAGTGTTCCGGATTTTGGTCATTCTGATAAGTATGTGGTGGTGTCTCGTTGTTTTAGTGTGCATTTCCCTGGTCACATAGGATGCGTAGCATCTTTTCATATGCTTATTTGCATTCTGTATATCTACTTTGGTGAGGTATCTGTTAAGTCTTTTGCCTATTTTAATCAGGTTTTTTGTTTTCTTATTGTGGAGTTTCAAGAGTTCTTTGTATATGTTGGATAACAGTGCTTAGGTATGTCTTTTGCAAATATTTTTTCAGTTTGTGGCTTGTCTTCATTCTCTTGATAATGTCTTTCATAGATCAGAAGCTTTTTATTTTAACGAAGTCCAATTTATCAATTCTTTTTTTATGGATTATGCCTTTTGGTGTTTTTTATAAAAAGTCATCGCCAAACCCAAGGTCATCTTCATGTTTTCATCTTATCTTCTAGGAGTTTTATAGTTTTGCATTTTACATTTATATCTGTGATTCATTTTGAGTTAAATTTTGTGTAAAGTGTCTGTATTAGATTCATTTTTTTTTTGCACATGGATGTCCAGTTTTAGATTTTAATTGAAATTAATTGAAATTAAATAAAACAAGAAATGTAGTGTCTCGGTTGCACTAGCCACATTTCAGTGCAGTAGCCACATATGGTTAGTGACTATCTTATTGTTTAGTGTAGTTATGGAGGATTGACAATTGAAGTCTTCCAAGCTTCCTACCTCTCCTCAGGAATCAGCCCAGTTTTAGCATCATTTATTCAGTTATTCAGTTTCCCCTTAGAATTTGTGAATACCTTGGTATAAAGATCTGACGGATTCAGCTTCTCTGGATAAAAATGATTTCAGCTTATCCCTGGGTGGATTTGGCTTTTTTGCCATAGTGTTTCAATCACTTCTGGTGTCAGCGTTAGCAATCCAGGTATATTGTCTTTTTATCATACCTTTTGTAGTTGACTCACCATGACAATCACATATGAGTGTTACACAGCTTCCATTAAAACCATTCTCAGTCCACATAGCTACCCGCAGTGCTGCCTCAAAAATCTAGTACCTTCTGGCCTTTCATAATTCTAAATACTAAATTATCCATGTAATAAATAAAAACTACCTGTTTCTTTACAGATATTTTGTAATCAAATATGGACCTTTATAAACAAAGGGGTTGAGATCTTTTTTCCCAGATATTTAACCATTCTACAACGTGTTAATTTTACCAAACCTTGATTGGACAACCAATGCACAGGATTACCAAGAACCAAAATTTTGATTGGTAACTAAAGTTTTTTTTTTCTCTTTGCAGTAAAGTCATCAGTCTATAATATAATTTGAAATTGAGCTAGACATTTTTCTCTTTCAATATGGGGTCCAAATCATCTACTTCAAAACCATCAGTTGACCTTTAAAAGAAAAAAGCAGATTCCTGGGCCTCCCCACAGATTCTGATTCATAGCTATGGAATAGAACCCAGGAATTTATCTTTTCAAAAACATTTAAGTAATTCTGTTATACGCTGAAGTATTTACACTACTGGTATAGAGGTTGTTTTAATAACCTAACTAATTTAGAATTTTAACACTGGTTCAAATTTCTGTTTCTATTTGGTTCAGTGTTATGTTATGTTTGGTTTCTACTTCATGACTTGTTTCTTTATTTTATGGTTGGGTGGCCTTTTCTTTTGAGGTCCCAGTCCTTCATATGTGTAGAAATGGAGAAAGCAAAAATTAAAAAAATATAAAAACTTTGTTAATTGGCATTTTAGTTAGCTACATTATATGTCCTTTAGAAATAAAACCTTTAAAAGAGTAAATACTGGACCCATTACAGGTTATATAGAGAGAAATTTCAACTAAAGCTCGACACATTACTACATCTATATTTAGAGTGTGCAAAGACTTCTGCTTTTTATTTTAAATTTCCTACCTACCAATATGTTTTTGTTTTTTGTTTTTTTAAAATCTGAGACACTTTAAAAGGTAACATTTTTTTTTAAAGTTATTTTAGGAAGAGATTCATTTTAGTTTATTTCTTTTGGTAAATAATGTTAAAATGAGTCATTTCATTTGCAACTTTGCTTATTTTAATAATTTGAAAGTAATTCTATTTAGCACTATTTACACGGTTGCTCATAATGTATATATCCTTGTTTAAATCTCGTTATGTTTTTAATTGTTTTCTATTTGTCATTTCCACAGTTTTTCTCCCCACATGTATTAAACCTGGAGATTTTGCCAAGTGGAAAGCCAAAGAGAATGAAGTATGTCAATTGCAGCAACAGTAATTAATATGCATATCTACACTGTATGCAATTATCTATGGACTTTTGACACCGCCTTGAAAATTCTGCTATATATTTTTAACTGGTTCTCTTTTCCACTTTCTGGGAAAATTGTTTCATGCCTTAATGTTTCCTCTTGCCGTCCACCTCACTCATACATTTATACTTGTCTACCCTCCACTCACATATAATTCATGGGGGGAAATAGAAAATAGTAGATCAGAACAAATTCCCTCATCTTCTGACTGGGAAATAGAGATATGCCTATTCCCATTGCCACTCAAATTATTATTTTTTATATTAAAATGCAGGCAGCGTCTCTCCTCCTATGAAAGGACCGTCCCTCCACCCATAAGCTGGATCCTGTACCCTCTCATCTACTTGGGGATGTGAACCCCATGGGGTAGCTCCCTCTCTCTCTTGCATCTTGCCCCTGGTTGTTAACTTGAATTGCCCGTGTCCAGAACACTGTTCTTTTTTAAAAAAAAATCTTTTTTGCAATGCCTGTCCTATTGATTCCTTAGATTTCACATTCAATATTACTTCAAAGAGATTTCCTATCACCTTATTTAATTAAACAGCAAAATTACTCGTCTTCTCTCCCCCCATCCCCCCACCGCTTCCTGTTGTTCTCTATCACGACATCCTATTTTCCTCTTTATCTTTATGCATCATTGTTGACTTGGTATTTATCTGCTTTGTTTTCCAGACTACTAGCTCCACCAGGGTAAGGACACATCAATTTTCTTCACTTCTGTGTCACTTGCTCCTGGCACAATTCTTGGCCCGTGGTAATTTCTCACTAAGTATTTATTGAACACATAAATAACTTCTCCCAGTTGGTGCATTTGATATAACATAGCATAATAATTCTCCTGTAGATGGGTATTTATTTCCATCTTTTTCGATTGCAAACAGTACTTCATAGGACATTTATATCATCATCTCCACGTATTTGTGCTATAATTTATGTAAGAATGACTTGTGGATTATGTCATAGGTATAGCCATTTAAAATTCTGGTACTTTGGAATCAGAATTTTAACACTTACTCAGCTCTCTGTAAGAGGAAATTCTCCATGCTGTTCGGCCCAAATTCTTTTTTACACAGGTAATGATGTATTTATTTTTAGCACCAGAGGGTGTACCTCAAATTGTGGACAGTGGTTTGTCTTTGTTGCTTCCACCACTTTTACTGCCAACCATGAATTGTTTGACTTCTTTGGAAGACTTTGCCTCCTTTGCATATTTTCTCAAAATGCTGGCTGTATTTTCACCTCCGGAGATGGCAGTGGCTGCTGCTGCTCTTGCTGCTGCTTTAGAGGTCACTCTCTTCAACTGACTGCTCCCTGTCATCCTCTCTGCCCTTTTTGGTATTGGCAATATTTGTTGAAACTTTCTGGTGGAAAAGGTTACTTGATACTAGGAGTTTGGGCTGAACATAAGCTTCCTCATTTTTCAACCCTTGAAGAAGGATCAGGATCCTTCTGGTGCTTCAAGTAATTTCAAAATATAAAGTCCATGCCAGAACCAGTCTTATGATATGCCTACATGTCTTCTTCCTATTCAGCATTGTTCCCTGTTTCTCCTGGATTCCTTTGCTCTCTACACAAATACCTAACCCTCCTTTAGGTATCCACCAAAACATTCTCTGATTCCCCCAGATAGACTGAAGCAATCTTTTAGATAGGCACTTTGTAATCAAGAGTAATTATGTTTTATTGTGTTTGTCTGTTCCCATGTCTCTTTACCTGGCAGAATTTAAGCCCTCTGAGGACAGGGAATATGTGGTTAAAGGTGTCTGGCTGTGCAATCAGAGGCATCTGTATTTGAATCCATTTTTACCACTTTCTAGCTGTAAACCTGGGCAAACCACTTAGCTTCAGTCGCTTCATCTATAAAAACAGAATAATTAAAAAAAAACAACAACGATCTCACAGTCTTGTTGTGTAGAATCAAAGAGGTAATGCCAGCTGTGTGCTTAGAATGATAACTGACATGTTCAGTAAATGCTAACTATTGTGGCAGCCATGAAAATCCACCCCTTAGATCACAGTCTACGGAGCATCACTGACCCATAGGCTCAGCTCTGAAATGCACAGCCATCTTTGCCCTGGGGCTGCATCTCCCACAGACTACTCCCGGCTGATGATGAATGTGGTGGGAAGACTAACGCTGGTCCTTTTGGGGAGACATGTGAATGTTCTTACTTTGTCTCCAGGACTCTCATCACCTTGCTGAACCTCCTTAGAATTGCACTGCAGTCTCAAGTTTTCCCACCACACTTGCTCCCTTCCTGTCCTCCTTCAAAAGGGGCAGATCTGCATCACAGTCTGATGGTTTTCCTAGACTGCACTGCTTCCTTTCCCATGTTCCCTCACAGGTATTTCTTGTGTGTCTGATCCTGCCTTGTCATTGACTTCTTGGAGGATCTGGACTAGCACCAGTGGTTCTGAGAGTGGTTTGAGAAAACCACTGTGGCTGTGGTAGGATTTGAAACTGGCTCACCTACAACGTGATGGGTGAAGAAAATGCCATTCTGGTTGGTAGATGGGGCTTAAATAGTCCTTCGCTCAAGATGGCAGCTCAGTTGCTAAAGGTTTCACAGTGGTGATCTGTGAAAATGTCCCCGGAGGGGAATGCTGTGGGAGGTGCAAAAATGTATCAATTTGAAAGATATGGTGGAAACAACACCAGTAAGACAGAATTATTACAATTACAGATTATTGCTAAGCTGTATAGCTGCAGTGCAGAGAGAAAATGACAGACGAAGAGCAGTTACTAAGTGTGACAACCAAGGTGTCTCCATGGTGTTTTATAAAGAAGGCCCTTGTCTTCTGTAATAGAAAAGCAAATATGTTCGAGCAGCAGCCTAAGGATGTCATTGTTAGGGCTGCATAGCTGAAGAGAAGTCTGAATACTCAGCCAAGGCTGGTCTGTTAGGCAAAGGTTAGATCGCCGTAGGGAAATCCTAGCACCTTGAAAACAGGAGTTGGGCATCTGGTTGGTTTCTCTTGATGATGCTGATTCTGTAGAACCCATTGACTTTTGGGGCTTGTGAAAATTGTGTCCCTTCCCTTAAACAGCCAGAACTTCCCTATGCTGGATGATGCTGGAGAAGCCTTCCCTCCACAAGCTCACAGGTACTTCTCTTGGGAGCTACTCTCATCTTCTATCTTGGCTACCAGTGTACTAACTAGGATTAAATCCTTGCATAACCCAGCTGGGGATGTGCTGAGGAAAGGAGGGAAGAGACAAAAGAATTGCAAGGATTCATCAGCATGTACCAACAGGAGCCAGCAGAGTAAGTACATCAGGGATCCAGAGGGCCAGAATGTGGGATAGGAAGAATTCACTGGTCTGGGAGCACTTTCTTGGGACATAGGGTAAAATCCTAATAGGAAGCCCAGGGGACCAGGGCAGACTTACTGATAAAGTGACCACAGGTTGGACAGTCACAGAGCTGTGCTCATTAACATATGTGGGATGATAAGGAACCAAAGAAATAGTCAGGTGGTAGTGTTTAAACACTAAAAGTATCATGGCACCCTTTAGGGAGCAGGCCTTCCGGGAGTCCTGGAAAATAAACTCCCGTGTGGCCACTGAGTCAGTAGACCAGTCAGTAATCATTTCACAGTTACCAAGTGTATATAATTGGAACTGATATACATGGCAATTGGAACAAAACCCACATTGGGTCCTTAGTTTGTAGAATAAAAGCTGTCATAGTGAGGTTTGGAGGAAGATTGGTGCTACTGTTTAAGACCTAAAAGATATATTTGTGGCAGTCCTTACCATATTTCTGTTTACTTTACCACATCTATCTCATATTTCTGTTTGGGATTACAGAAACTCCCTCTTAGGGAGTAACGGTAGACTATTTCAGATATAACCAAGTAGGAGTCTCACTCATGGTTGCTCTGGCTGACGTGGTATCTGTGTCAGAGATGACTGTTAAGGTCTTAGTTACATGGTATGTGGCCAGTAAGTTGGCAGAGTCATTCTTCTTCATTCCAGTTAGAAAGTAGATCAGAAGCACTCCACATATCCCAGTTGTCGCTGGTGTATGATAACTCCCCTGCTTCTGTCATCATATAGTCTGAAGAGATCTGAAAAGCATGAATATCACACAGAGTGTCACAGAGATCCATTACAACAATGACATTAGGCTGATTGGACAGGACGAGCACCAGGTGGCCAGAATGCTGCAGAATTTGGTAAAACACCTACCTGTGCTCTGAGGTGCAGAGAGAAACTTGGAAGTTGTACGCATCTGCCACTTCTGGGAAATTCATGGGTATCGTAGTCAGAAGTGTGCCAGGATATCTCCTCTAGTAAGAGATAAATTGTTGCATCTTGCATCTCCTATAACGGAAGAGGAAACATAAAACCTGGTAGACCTTTTTTGGCTTAGGATGCAACACATTCCACCCCTGGGAATACGGCTTTACTGCAATAGCGGGTGACGGGTGAGGTTGCCAGCTTTCAGTGGAGTGGGATCAGAATGCAGCTCTGCAGAGTTCCGATCTGCAGAGCTTCTGCCTAGCCACTTGGGCCACCTGACCCAGCTGACTGTAAGGTGTTGGAGGTGTCAGTAGTGGGAGAGGAGCATTATGGAGATTATGGCAAGGCCCAGTGGGAGAATTCAGTGCGGGCTCCTGGAATCTGGAACAAGGCGAAGCCATTTGTGGCAGAGATTACACACTCTTTGAGAAATCGCCCTTGACATGTTACCGAGCCCTGGTGGAGATGGAATGTTTGACTTCAGAGCAAACACCAAGTGACCTAGCAACTAGAAATGCCCATTATAAGCTAGATTTTGTCTGACCTGATAAGTCAAAGTCAAATGGACTCAGCAGCAGCCCATTCTAAGATGGAAATGGGACAGCACAATGGAGCCCAAGAAGGACCGGTTGTACAAGCTGCACGACTAAGTAGCCATAACTCCATGTCACACACCATGACTGTACTTGTGTTCCTCCTAGTTCTTACCTATGAGGGGTCTCATATAAACAGCTAAAGGAGTAGGAAAAAGTCTGAACTTGGCACATTGTAGGGGCTTAGTAGTAAGTGAATGCAAGGTTTGGGTTAAGCTTGTGCTTTTGTGTAGGTATCTAATGATTGTTCCTATTCAATGAATAAGGAAACTGAGACCAAGTGAATTAAGTACAATTCACATTACCTGTAGGTAATGAATAAGGGGACAGGGAAATAGATGTCCTGCCTCATGCTATAATATGCTTTCTATGACACCCTCCTGCTTTCAGGTTTCCCAGAGAATGGTATCTTCAATTCGGAAAGAAAATCAGGTTCATTATTAGACATTAAATTATAACACAGTTAATGTTCCACATTTAAAACATTTAAAATGCCATGCCCCATTTGCTAACCTAAAAACTGGTATCCACATATGTTGAGTCACTTTTTTCAATTACTTGCAAAAATGGATAGAGATTAGGAGGGGCTGTGAATTTATGCATACTAATGAAACCTTAAAATAAAATGTTTCCATGTGCAACTTCCAGTCTTGTTGGATAACTTTACTTGATTGAAAATTACTTGAGAAAGATGAAATCATAAATTACCTTAAATTTACTGAAAGCCTGTGAACCACCTCTATTAGGTGTGAAGCTGATGAAGTTTCATCTTGAATGGAAATAAGTAGAGAAAACAACATGGCTAACATTTCAGATACATCTCCAGAAAGAATGTTGACAATATTGGTTCCACTGGATCCAATACTGGGCAACTTTGCAAATACATTTCTACTATCATTATAATTACTAAAGTTCCATTTAGTACTCACAGTTTCCACTGGTTCCTCTCATATTTCCTACTGGGCATATTTAATCTGACTTTTTCTGCTACTACTGATTCATTCATTCATTTATTCCTTCATTCAACACAACTTTAGCTTACTGTATCTGAGGCACTGTGCTCTTGTAGAATAGTTCCTGCCTGCATTAGTGGTAGATATACATAGTGTTAAATTGTGACAAAGTAACATTTTGCAGATAAAGAGAATGAAGCAAAGAGAGGTTTAGTAACTCCTTCAGTGTCACACAGCTAGTGTATGAAGGATTTGAGATTCAGACCAGGAAGTATGGTTCTAGAGCCTATGCTTTTAACCACTATTTTGTTTCTCACAAAGTTCATAGTGTTGTGTCACTCTCTAATTCTCTGGTTTAAGACATAACTGGTATATTTCTGAGGGAAACATACAGAATTCCACCAGGAAAACGAAACCTAATGGCAAATAGTAGGAAAGTCTTTGGGACCTTCTACCTATTCTGGTGGGCCTGTGGCATCTTAATCTTGGGCCTCAGAAAACTGCTGACGTTTTTTTAAAAATGTATTTCTTTTATCAAAAGCATTTGAAAAAAATCTAATATATGTTGTGGTTGTTTCAACTGCTATAGAATTTGACGTTCTAGAGATGATAAAAAATAATTGAAGATGCCTCTCTATGTGACTTAGTAATAATAATACAATTTAAATGACAATATGAATGATCAAGATTATTGTGATATGTAGCAAGGTTATTTTAGGAAAGGATGTAAACATACTGCATTTGAGGTTATATTTGTAAGACTTTCTTGTTATCCTTAAATTTTGAGTAATGACACGGTCATTTAGAATTCTTTAAAAATACAGATGTAGTATGTCTATGCTATAAGCTCAGCAATAAACAAATAGCCTAATACTCAAAAGAACATGAAAACAGAAGTTGACTTGGCAGATTTACCTGATAACACCTTAGTGTGATTTTGGAAGGGTGTACTTTGTCCCCATAAGGTTACTGTAGTTTCATCACAACAGTATTTTTTTTTTAATATGTGATTTGTTTTAATAGATACAGGTCATCAATATATATGAGAAATTAAAATTTTCAAATGAGTGAGCTGAAAGAGACCCTAGAGTGCATGAGATTAAAAATACCTTGAAACTTTTATTTTTTTCTTTTAAAGGCAGAAGCGATTCCATAGTCCAAGCCAGGAAGAGGTTTTTACTGTTTTCCAATTACTATATTGGATGTGCTTGTCACCTATAACATCCTTTGAAATTAATTCAATAAACTGAGTTTACTAAAATAAAAAATAAACAAAAAGTCTGTCACAGTTTGGACATCCTGGAGTGGGAATCCTATCATTATTTCCAACTGGTCCCAGGGTTTTGTTTCCCAGTTGTATGCACTCATGCCCATCTGCTACCATGGCGCTGTGACAGCTCACACTCTTGTTGGAGCCCTGAGTCGCTTAGCTAAACGGGTTTCAAGTCAGTGTTCAAATAAAAAGAACGTTTCCCACTGAGCTCTGATCTATTACAGTCTCTATTTTGTTTATACTCAATAACAATACAACACTTTTAAGTTCACCCGTAATTCATGAAACTCATCCACAAGACCACATTTTTAAAATAACCTTTTATTTTAGAATTGATTTTTATTTACAGAAAAGTTGCAAAGATGGTACAGAGTTCTCACATACCTCATACCCAGTGTTATTAGCATCTTACATCAGTAAGGTGTTTGAAATAATGAATAAGCCAATATCAATCCATTAGTACTAACTAAAGTCTGTACTTTATGCAGATTTTCTATGTTTTACCTGATATCCATTTCTTTTCCAAGAGCCTTACATTTAGTTGCCGTGTCTTCTTGGAGTCCTCTGGATTTTGACTGTTTCTCAGACATTCTTTGTTTTTATGACCTTGACAGTTTTGAGGAGTGCTGGTCAGGTATTTTGTAGAATGTCACTTAGAAGGGATTTGTCTGATGGTTTTATTGTGATTAACCTGGGGTCATGAGACATGAGGAAGGAGACCCTAGAGGTTAAGTGCCATTTTTACCAAAATATGTCAAGGGTACATACTAAACATAATTTATTACTGTTGATGTTTACTTTGATCACCTTGATGAGGTAGTGTTGGTCAGGTTTCTTCACTGAGTAATAACTTTTTTTTAATCCCCCCTGTTTATTTTTGTTCTGTATTCTTCAGAAGAAAGTCATAATGAGTAACCAACAATTGAGAAGTAGGGAGTTACCCTTCCATCTCTTTGAGGGTGAAGTATCTAAACCATGTATTTGGAATTCTTCTTCTTTTTTTTTTTTTGAGAGGTAGAGGAGCAAAGATTTTTATTAAAGCGAAAGTACAGCTGTCTTACGAGAGGTGGTACCCGAAACTGTGATGCCCACTGGCTAAAGCAAAAGGCCTTTGCTTTTATACTTTCTCTTGCATGCTTGGGGAAGGGATTAGGCACCTTCTGATGGATTTTGTCTATCAGATTCACTCTGTCGCCCAGCCTAAAGGGACTTATGAGATAACCCATTTTACCTCCAGAGTTGCAATTACATTTTTGCCCTGGAGCGAATGAGTCATTTCAGAACCTGGAGTTCCAAGATATGGCTGCCTTTGTTTAGTCTCTCAGGGACTTCCCTGTTTACCTAACAACATGCTAGCTAACCTGTCTCAATACCCCCTCTGAAGATGTAACCCTAACTGCCTTTAGGGTATAGGGGCGATGACTTCTCTGGCTGCTTCCTGCTGAGGAGGGTCGTAGAAAGGCCGGAAGCTAGTGCTGGTCCAGAGGTCTATCTAAAGGTCCCTGGTAGATGGGTGAATCCAGGTGAGGTTCCATACTCTGGACCATCTGGAGCTGAGTGGTCTTTGTCCTATGGTCCAGTTGTAGTCGCTTGAACCATCGCAGCCAGGCAGTAGGTAATCTGCAAGCTCTATGCTGGTCTACGCTGGAGGGAACTGAGGAGGTCTGACAGGGATAGGTCCCGGACCAACATCTCAGTTCTTGGCATGAGATAGAAGGAAGGAAAGCTCTCCTCCTGGAATTCTTTTGCATGGGAGATTTGTCTATTCCTTTTTTCATTTATTCAATCATTTATATGTTCAGTATGGACTCATGAATATTTATTTTACATTTGGGGCTATTCTACAATACTATTTCATTTATTTTGTTGCTCAAGTCATACCAGTTTGGACCATTGGTAATTATTTCAGTTGACACGTACGTCCTTCTGACATACCCCATCATTGTGTGTCTATGTGTGCGTGTGTTTTAGTATTTCCTTACTTTCTGACAATACAATATAATCTACCCTCATTTTGTGTATTTCCTGCCCAATCCTAGAATCAGCCATTTTTCTAAGGAGCTCTGGTTCATTTTATTGGAGAATATTATTAGAAACCAAGATTTGGATGCTAGTTATACTCATTGCTACTGAGATGTCATTGCTTTTAGCCCCATTCAGTTGAGAGAGCAAGGTAATATGTGTAAATATTCGCATATATATGCGTATTTTCATCTATATTATCTATATTAAGTATCTATATTAAGTTTAAATTAATGTCTCCAACTCTAATCCATTACCATATGAATCATTCTAGACTTTTCTTGTCTATAATTTCCCATGCCACTATCCACCTGACTTCCACTATCCACCACCCATTTACTTAATTATTCAATGGCAGTATACATGTATCGCAGTTTCAGAATTGTTAAAACTTATCAGACTTGTTAAAACTTCATGATCTAGGGTAGGGTACTTATGCACAATTCCTGTTGCTTTTAGTCTTACTGAGTCTACTCATTTCTAGTTACTTAGGTCGGCACTTTTCCCTTACTACATCCTTCAGTGAGATTATTTCATACATTTGTAATATAGTTAGATTTTTTGGGGTCACTTTTTACATTTATCTTGTGATCCCCTGACTTCCTAAATGTTTTATGTTACATTTCATACATTAAAGTTCACTATTTGTACTGTAAAGTTCTATGGCTTCGACAGAGCACAGTGTCATATATGTGTCATGACAGTATCATACAGAATATTTTCCTTGCTCTAAAAATCCTCTGTGCTTCACCTATTGAACCCTCCTCCATCCCACAAGACTACTTTCAAATTACACTTTCTCTATCCAACTATCATTTTCCTCTTGATTTACTTTATATGTAAAGGTGCTCTACACCTCAATTTCTGTTAATATTTTATATTTGGTAGTATAAAAATTGTGTGTGTGTGTGTGTGTGTGTGTGTGTGTGTGTGTGCATGTGTATCCAGTTCCTTGTTGCTTGATTACGTAGATATGTATATTCATGTGAAAACCAAGTAACTTTTGGGGCCCAGGTTGCACTAATGAGAAGCTAAAAGTTGCTTACTTTGTAATATATAACCAGACCAACCACTTACCTCATATTATTTTCATTTTAATGCTATAGAGTATATTATGAGAATTAGATACATTGCAATATCCCATTCAACTAATCTTTATTGAAACCTCACAAATTTAGAGAAATCATTGAACCTATGTGACCAAATGGTTAGTGCTAGATATTTGGTAGGTGGCTGTTAGCTAAAAATCTAGAGTGGGTGAAAGAACAAAGCTTATTGATTTAGATAGGTACCTAGATCAAATTTTCTTTGTATTCTAATTTGGCTTTACAAATGTAACTTTGGAAACTTGAGCCTCATTTTTTTTTTTTTTTGCACTCTTAATTTTTTTTTTCACCGATACCAGGAAAATATGTCTGTTTACTGTAGAACAAATGCAGTTTCCTTAAAACATTTTAAAAACATGCAATAGTTCATATTTTATAATGATATTAGGGTTTCTTTAGGTAGGAGTTCTGCATTTCAGACGATCCATATGTGACACAAACAGTGAACAATTGGGAACACTAGCTGATAATGATATGATCATTTTTGGCAGTCTCTTTATGTAGTTCTGGCAGAAGTGTAGTGATACATTAGTCATTTTCACAGAGAAGATACTGGTCCAAGCCAGTCTCTTATTTGGGGTGCCATCTGCACCTTTTTTTTGTCAGTAAATTCAAACTAAAATATATCCATTAATGGATACTATTTCTATATTTAATCATTGTTTGAGGCAAAGTATACGATTCTTAGAGTATAATAAATACTACACATGATTAAAATTGCTTCTGAGCATCCTTTGTTAACTAGAATACCTGCCTTTAAATTTCTACGAGTTTTAACACTTCTATTTTATTTAAAATGTTCACAATTTTCTCTCTCTTGAACTCTTGGTTAAATATAAGAGGAGGAAGTGCATTCTACTTTTTGGTTCATTAACCATGGAGCAACTCACTTGACCCTCATTGTTTTGGTTCTTTCATCTGTAAATATGGTAATAAAGACATACAGTATTTGAAAAGGTGGGCTATATTTCTGTTAAGGTTAACCACAATTAAAGTTAATCTATACTTAAAGGTTGATGATAACATTATGGAGGAAAGCCTTTCAAAGATTGCTGACTTGAACTAAAGTTTGCTGACTCACTTGAACTAAAGGTTGAGCTTAATAATATAAATTATACATAGCTTATAAACTTGAAGGAGAGAGGTCATATTTTACTCATGCTTTAAACATAGTAAATACTCAATAGATATTTGTTGTGCTGAATTTAAGCACAGATAGACTTGCTATAATCACTTAAGAAAAGTTTCTGAGATAGTTAAAGAAAGGAGTTAATAGATATACATTGGTATAAAATAGGGTTTAGAAGAAAGGTTTCTCACCATTGCCATTTTGGAGGAGTAAGAAGAGGAAACTATTACTTACTCCCAGGTTAATGTGAGAAATTTTGTGATTCTGCTGAATTGGTTAGAGGTCATAACAAAAGGAGTTATTCAGAATAATGAGTGTCATTTAAGAGACCATTACATAAACATAGCTGAATTTTCCAAACTAGTAGGAACTAAAGAGAAATCTCATTTACTAATGATAACTGAAATCTATTGAAAGCTTGCTCTGTGCAAGCTACATTAAACATTTTACCTCTGTTATCTTATTTAATCCCCAGATAGCCCTTCAAAATAAATACAGTCCTTATTTCCATTTTACAACTGGGCAAACCACGTCCTGATGTTTTTTTGTAAAATTAAGTGCCTTGCAGTCAATAGCTTTGAGAGATACATCTTATTTATATTACAGGTTCCTGAGTATAAATATAACTCACGAATATGTATAAAGAGCCTTATTTTATTTCCAGGATCTACTAGTCAAAAGCCAGGTATTTTTCCAGTGATTAAGCATAGATAAAATACTGAGAAATGGTAATAACATTTTAGCTGACTACAATTGACAAAGCAGCTTCTTTGATATTTTAGATCACAATGACATGGGATTTTTAATTTTGTATTTAAGATCTTGCCCCTCGTTTAAAGATAACCTTCTGATTACTTGTGATTTCTCTAGGTATCTCAGGTGGTCAACTGCTATCTCCAGTCCCTAAAATAAATGATTGAGAAAGATTAGATCTGGCTGTCCAAATGCTTACAGAATAGTTGTTTCTGTAGCTACCTGTATAAACAACCACTCCTCTAAACTGTAAATAATGGCCCCAGAACACCCTAGGCTTAGTATGAAATCTCACAATGGATTCATTTTAGTACATCCTGTTCACTCAGTACATTTGGCTCTATAAATGGCAAACAGTAAATTGTGGGGTTGGCCATTGACCATTATGGTTTTTCTTCTACCGTGTTTCCCCAAAAATAAGACCTAGCCGGACAATCAGCTCTAATGCGTCTTTGGGAGCAAAAATTAATATAAGACTGGGTCTTATTTTACTATAAGACGGGGAATATAATTAATATAATATAATATAATATAATATAATATAATATAATATAATATGCGGGGTCTTATATAAATTTTTGCTCCAAAAGACACATTAGAGCTGATTGTCCGGCTAGGTCTTATTTTTGGGGAAACATGGTATTCAGCTGATGCAGTTACTGGTTATCTATTAAAGGGAGATTAGTTTTTTTTAAAAAAAACAAACATAAAATGAAACAAAACTGGGTAAATAGAAGTAAAACAAATTATATTTAACTCACTCCTTTCCAAACTCTCTGTTTTTGATTGGATGTTCTTAAATAGGATTTATACAATCATACTATATAAATACTTGAAAATGTTTCTTCAACCCAATTTTGTTTGGGTTGCAAGACTTTGAGAAGAATTTGGAGAAGGTCTGTATCAAAGGACAAATGGTAGCAGCTACTGTTCTCTCTTCTGAAAATGAAGTTTGTGTGAGTGAAAAAGGCTTGATGTTTTCCAAATTAGAGTGGATCCTGGGTAAATACTAATATGGATGTCAACAAATAACCCCCGTGTAATTATGTTCCTAAGACAGATAGATGATACGGACATGGACATGGACATCTAACTCTAGGTAAACCCTAGAAGGATCAGCCTGATCCTAGAGACATGCATCACTTAGGGCTTCCTTACCCCATGTTAAGTCAGAGGTAAGTATTCGCGATCTTTCCTCCTCTGAAAATGTCCTTGTACCCTCCTTACCGGACCCAGTGATATGAGTAAATAGTTGCTATAACACTGAAGGTTATTCCTTCATTCTCCCAAGTGGATTTTCTGTTGTTCAGAATCATGTGCCAATGTACACCTTGGGATACTTTAAATGTACTTTTTCGTCTCCCCAAAATTACAGTTAAACTTGAGAGCAGTTAGCCTCCCTTCTGAAACCCAAAGCCATAACAATTAACATAACTATTATATATGTTATAATAGTGCAGTAAAATCATTATACTGAACAGAAGCCACATTATGGACCTGACAAACAATGATTCCTCCTAAATAATCATGGGATATTATTCTGTAATTCTACACACCATGCAAACCACTCTGGTTTCTTAAAGCTACTTGTATGGATTATAAAATCTTTTATTGATAACTTCTCAAAATTACCATATAGTAAGCACAAGGAATAATAGAGAATTTTTCTTCCTAATATTGTAGCTAAGCAAACATACCTCCAAAAATGCACTACTTTGTAATCAAGGGTCATTCTAAATTCTCCCTTAGTAGGTAAATTCATCTTTTGTCTAATGTTCCACTAACTCTGTGCCCCTTTCTCCATTCAGTAAGCCCTACAAAATTTCCCTGTAGCCCTGGAGAAAAGGCAGTGCCTTTTTACTATGATTCTCAAATTTGGAATGTGTTTTGAAGAAAAATGCGTAGGAGATACCATGTTAAATTGTCAAGTTGAATAAATGTTTCCTGTCGTGAGAAAGCCTGTGTAATTTCAAGTGTTTACCTGTCTTCTCAAATATCTGTGCCACCCAATTTATTTACCCATTATTTTCGCTCTTGAGCTACATTTTCACCATCACCTGTCTCTTCAGTCCTGATGTATAACTGGCTTACACCAAAAACAGAAGGGAACCAAAGAGAAGACTGAACTTTCAGAAGCACAGGCATTCCTGGGAGACCTTACTTTAATGTTTTGACAACTTACTTTCCCAAGAGAGAAAAGTTAACTAGAAGGAAGATAAAAAGAAAAAAAAAAAATCAATGAAGTAAAAAAAGGGGGAGGAGAAAGTTAATGGGCTTTATATTGATACTCTATAAGTAATGCTTCATATAATTAAATATTTTTTCCATATATACTTCATCATTACTTAAATAAATAATAAACATCTTTTAAGATTCTAAGTCCAACACCAACCTAACGATAAATTACTGTACTTCCTATTCAACTTAAAGTATGTAATGATTAGCTGTTGCATGAGAATAATTTTAGAGGAGAATGATGTTTGGAAAAAACTCAAAGGACCAATCTAAATTTTATTCTTTACTTTTGAAGATCCCAAACAAAAGCTGTTCAATGAAGATAGTTTACTTATGAAATAATAGAATAGCAAATTTTCATCAATAAAACTGCACATAATATCGTTTTTTATTAATTTGTAAGCAAACCTGTCATTATTTGAAAATTACTGCACATGGTCTATATATTTTTTAAATCCTTTGTGATTTTTCAAGACTGAGGCTAAGTTGTTTTTAACTTATATGACACGTTTTTCAGGATTATTTTTAACACACAGTGAAACACATAGTGCTTTTTCAATGCATGCAAGCAAGAGTCAAAATTATATTGGGAAGTATAAAGCTTTGGTACGTTAAATAATGATGAATGCTGGTTTATAAAAATTCAAATTGTATTTTGTGTAACTATTTTACAGCTTAGAAGCTTGAGAATTTGAATACCTACACAGTGGGAGAGTACAAATGCACACCTACACAGATAACTGCTATAAGAACAGAACGACCAACATGCTATATGATAGACGGAAGCCAAGTGAAGTACCGATTGTAAGTTGCGCTTAACTTTATTAGAGCAAGAGAACACTATTACTGGAAGTCTGTATCTGACAAAGGCAAATTACTTCATTGTAATCATGTTCACAAGCTGTCTTGTGGCTGCCAGTCAAGACCTGCCATTCATCTAAATGAAGTGGTAGCCTTGAAAATGTTAATTAGATGTTACAGCTCTATCAATATTGAAGAACGTTTAATTTTTAAGTTTCCACCACTTTCTTTGAAATTTTCTCACGGGTGTATAAGAACAACATCTATGGAATTCTGACAACTTCAAAAGGTCAGCCTGCTAAACAACTCCTTTTAAAATGGTGAACTGTGTAGTCAGTATGTCTCAATGAAAATCTAGTGATTAATAAACTGGGAACTATTTCTAAAATTTCAATGAAAAAATGAACTTGCCCTTACATTATAGAAATCTATTTTCAGAGTGCACTTGTTCTTTTAACTGCAAACATTATGTAGTATTGGCCTTACATTAGGTAGAATTAATCCTGGCTATACTATTCTAGCAGGACCATGCCTAGCTCGAAAAATCATTAACATTTCACCCCCATTCACAACTAAAATTCTTCAATTTGAAATTCATTCCTGGACTTTAGGTCTCAGATATGCAGCCATCTTGGGAGAGGTAACACATTAGGCTGCTTTTGCCATCATTTGTTAGCGTGAGTCAGTTTATCAGCTCTTTCTTCGCCAGCACTTTAGACAGGACCTCAGATAAAGTGGGTTTAGAGAACGTTAACTGCTTCAGGGTAGCATAAAACAGACTAGGAGGGGAGTGCTAAAGGTTCCAAAACAAAGACAGAATAATATAAACTTCTGCCTATAATTTCCTT
The DNA here is from genome assembly GCF_004115265.2 of Rhinolophus ferrumequinum. Lineage (NCBI taxonomy): Eukaryota > Metazoa > Chordata > Mammalia > Chiroptera > Rhinolophidae > Rhinolophus > Rhinolophus ferrumequinum. The sequence goes on along the minus strand of NC_046289.1, from coordinate 78,547,806 downwards.
TCATTTTTGGTAGTATATAACAACATCCTAGTAAGAAAGCAATGATAGAGCGTGTTGTTGACAGATTATTTTACCATAATGTGTATTATTTAAACACAAACTACTGATGCAATATGTCTTCTATTTTAAGGATGTGGGGAAATGTTTTTAAACCTCAGTAAATGACTGGTGGAAAAGGGAAAAATTTTAGATGCATAATTTCTCTTTACTTTCTTTTGTTGGGTTGACTTTCCGTCAACCCAATTGCTTTGGAAATGAGTAGTATTGTTACCAAAGAGAGAGAGAGAGAGAGAGAGAGAGAGAGAGAGAGAGAGAGAGAGAGAGAGAGAGAAGGATATAGAGAGAGAGAAGATGAGAAGTAGTAATTGCCTTTTTGAGTTCCCAGGAGCAATTGTATGGAGTCTTAATCAGGTCAGTGCTGGCTTTTTCTATCAAAGTATTCTTAAGCTTATAGAATTTCTAGTTCATATTAAAATATGCTAAATTAGTGTTAGACTTAGCTTTGCCACAACCAAGCTTTTTGAAAGGGTAGTTTGTACTCATTTTCTAAACTTTTCTTCCTCCTATTCTCTTTAATTTACTGTGTTCTGTTTGTTTATTTGTTTGTTTGTTTCTTTAATCCTACCACTCCACTGAAACTGCTCTAAGTAATGTCACCATTGACTTCTAACCTGACAAATTCAATGGATACTTTCCAGTATCCTCTTCGTATAATTTGAGGCTGCTGGTCCCTTCCTTCTCAGTGCTCCCTCTTTTTATCAGTTCTGTGACTCTGTACTACTTCCATTTCTCTTAGTTTTTTTTGCCACCTAAAAGACTCAGTCTCCTTCATGGGTGTGCCTTCCTCTATACACTCATTATACACAGGTGTACCCTCGGATGCCATATTCCATTCTTCTAATTCTCTATACATCTCTAGATGATCACATTCACTCCTAAGATTTGCCTACGATTTATATTGATTGTTCCTATCATCAGGACAATGAAGTCTGCAGGGTCAGCCCCTCTGAGTCCAGAGGTGAAGACTGTCTAGTGAATGGAACTGGGACAATGGGGAATATCAGCACATAGGCTCTGTATCCTAGACAAAGTTTTTCACCTCAGAACATCATCATCTCTCACTGACTATGTGCCAAGCATTGTAAGAAAAAGTGTATATGGAAGGTTACATAAAATAAATCAAAAGGTCATGATATTCTACTCGTTTAGCATAAAACTACTCTTAGAAGTGATTGAATAACCATTTGCTAATTGTTTGGGTCTACAAAATAGGTCATAGGAAGTTCATCTGGTCTAGCAACTTCCTAGTATTACTCAAGAATTAAAAAAAAAAAGACAAGAACAGATGCTGTTGTAGAGGTCATGCCAAGAAAATGTGAAGCTTTGAAGTTTCTCATTTCCTTGTAACTACCACCATTACCTCTTCAAATTTCAAAATGAATGTTTGTCAGTATTAAGTCAAAGAGGCAAGCCTCATGCTACAAATTTATCATATTCTGTAAGTATACAAGACAAATGCATCTTGCTTAGAATGTTTTCTTTAAGATAAAACCTTTAGGCACTTCGCTTAAAAGAAATGATTTTATTGGGAAGTATATAGAACCCCTGCTTATGGAATTCATAGAATGTAACTACTCAGATTGTATTCTTCAGTGGTCTTTGGATCATTGTAGTGCTATGGATCAATATGACTAAGTTACATGTTTTCCCTAAGAATGGTCATCCCAAGGGTACAGTTAATGTAGGAAAGGAAACAGTAAGAGGTGAAAATATATTCTTTCCCCTGGGGCCTAGAAATAAATAAAACAAACAGTAATACTGTTTTTATTTTAAAGTATCAGCATGTAATAGATACCTTTTCTCATAAAATTATACCCCACTTCCTAAACTTTCTCAAATGCCCCCCCTGTTCCCAGCCATGCTGTCTGTGAGGTATACATCCAGCAGCTGTATGCTATGTACTGCTGTGTATCTTTGACTACCTGGACCAGACATGCTCAGAACAGCCTGCAAACATTAAATAATTAAATTAGAGGTTTGTTTGTTTGTTTGTTTGTTTGTTTTAAGACAGAGGTAAGGAAAGTGTGTCCTATGGCCTTCCTATTGATTGTCCAAGTTTTCCATAACACCTGGATGCCCTCCCTCATGTGTTCTTTCAGATAGCATTGCATCCTTTCAATTAAAGCCCTGTTTTGTTTGAACTTATTTGTCTTCAAATATATATTTGTGTTTCTTGCCTACTATTTCCTGCCAAAAATAAAATAAACCCATTTCCTCTGGGAATAGCATGCTTTTTCTTTCAGAAATTGTTCTCTATTTCTCAGTCTTACTCTATTCATATAGTTTCTGTGGAAGGTACAATATTTTTATATAAACCCTATGCAGTGACCATAGTTGACAACACCAGAGGTTGGCACCTCGCTAGGTCTAGACAGATCTCAGATCTCACAGCCCTTCCCTAGATCTCTGCACTGAGGAACAGGGAGAATACTGACCATTCTATCTCCACTGGCAAATTTTTCAAATGTAAATCTCAGTAAATGCAAGCATTTTCCCCTCTAATGCAAGTCTGCAGCAAAAGACTGTGAAGCCAACACATGATGCACAGTGAGGAGAGAATACTAAAGATTTCATGTTGTTGCTTCTAGCTGCTACTTAGACTTGATGCATTTTTGACCTTGTTGCCCTTTATTTGTTTAAACCTTTCTTAGATTTTGAGTCAGTAATTCCCGT
>NC_046289.1:78495073-78542573 GCF_004115265.2 Rhinolophus ferrumequinum | reverse complement strand
TATCTTGGATTTTGAATCAGTTAAAGATAGGCAGATAATTGGTATGAGAATGGAAATTTGGAGAATTTTTAAAAGGCTAACCTTATTCTAACGCAGTAAAACATTTTCTTTCATGCATTTTTTTTCCCCAATTTCTAGAACAATCACCTCATTAGGGTGTCACAAAAAGTGACAATGTAAACAGTTTCCCACACATCTCCTATAGTTTGTGCTAAGGGCTATAAAATGTATTCTGTCAATTTCACAACTCTTATAAGATTAGGTCAAAAGATTTTTACCTAATAGAGAAATTTCTACAGAGAATAGCTAGATGATATTTTCCCCAAATCTTAACATGTTCAAGAAGATGCCAAAAAGGAAATATTATCTCAATATAGAATAATACGCTATTAGTAAAAGAAAATTTGGAGACTTTAAAAGCAGGATAATTTCTTCTTAATCTGAGATAGGATAACAAGGACTTTACCTGAAGAACTCCACTTTTACAAAATGGTTTCTAAAGGTAACTTCTAGCACTCTGAGTCTACAATTAGCAACAATTTCTCTTAAATGAGTATCAACGGATAAGAATAGACAACCAGCCTATAGGGCCTAAACTAGATTAAGGTTGTACATTGAAAATAGAGACAAAATGAAGCCAGAGCAAGGATTTTTCAATGAATAATTTCAATTGAACTAAGTCATTGGATTTCAACTGATTTCCTTTGCGTTGTTAACTGTTACACATTCTCCCTTAGGATTACAACCAGGACTGGGAAATCATTGGCATACTGAGGAAAGTCCGTCCCATTTGGCTATGGAGTGGGTCATAGGCTTTGGAGACCTATACTAATTCTTCCTGGCTACTAGGGAGTCTTCCCATAAATATCTATTTCAGTGCTCTAAAATCATTAAATGACATCATGATGACCTGGTTTAAGGAAAATGTTACATGAAGGCCCTAAATGGTACCCTGGTGGCCTGAAAGAGTTAATGCAGTTTCCTTAAGTGCCTACTTCAGTGTTAGTTTGCATTATACAGAGAGGGGTTTGTGTACCAATAACTCACTGATAGCCTCATCTAATATAAGTATATTAAGTTGAGAGAAGTCATTTGAAGGACTCTGTAATAGAGCAGGTGGCAGTTCTGATTAATACAGCTCTGCTAAGGAAGGAAAAATGGAGCCTATGGAAATTCAATAATCCTATGGAGAGACCTTGAAATGGTGTTCCTCTTAAAGGATATCTCAAGAGATCATGATGCATGAACAGATATTACATTCTTCTGAAATATGGCTAAGCTTTTTCAAAAATTGAGGTATAATTGGCATATATTGGTTTCAGTTATACAATATAATGATTCGATATTTGTATATTTTGTGAAATGATCACCACAGTAAGTCTAGTTAACATCCATCACCATACATAGTTACAAAATATTTTTCTTATGATAAGAACTTAAGATATACTTTCTTAGCAACTTTTACATGTGCAATACAGTGTTATTCACTACAGTTACCATGCTGTACATTATGTGTAATACACTCTGAGAGCAAATATATTTATGTTTTGTAATGGACTCTAAAACTAGAAGAATGTTTTTCTAATTTTTCAATGAATTCAATATCATAGAACAGCAGATAGCAGTTAGAAACTAATCTCTCTTTATATTACATGAATGTTTTTATTACAAAAGTTGTCAACAAACATGTAACCATTTCATATAGGATTCATTATTAGATCAAATTCTACAATCAAGTTGGCATAGGAAAAGGTAAGAAAATACGAGAGAGAAATTGCAAAGAAACAGAAGAGAGATAATTTTGAGAGTAAAGATATTGAACACATTTTGGTATGCAAAAATAATTTGGTTAAATGGATGAATCAATCAATTAATAGAAGTAGAGAAACATAGTACAAAAAAGAACTAATTACCAGTGGTTTATTCACCTTACTGTATCATGCATACTGTGTTTCCCTGAAAGTAAGACCTAGCCGGATCATGAGCTATAATGCGTCTTTTGGAGCAAAAATTAATATAAGATCTGGTCTTATTTTAATATAACATAAAACCGGGTCTAATATAATAATATAATATAATATAATAATAATATAATGTAATATAATATAATTAATATAATATAATACCCAGTCTTATATTAATTTTTGCTCCAAAAGATGCATTAGAGCTGATGGTCTGGCTAGGTCTTATTTTCTGGGAAACACGATGTAAGCACACATATGTAAATATACGTATATACATGTGTATACTTGTAAATGTATGTATATATGTAAATGTGTATGTAGAGTCCACAAACAGCCCAAGTACATTTCAATATATAATACAATTTATTATATAATAAAAGAGACCTTTTAAATATATGGGCAAGAAAAAGATTTGGTAAGTCTATACAATGTAATTATGAAAAGAATAGATTCTTGGGTCATGCCACTTGGTTCTAATCCCAGCTCTTATGTTTAATAGCTGTGTTATCTTGAGAAAATCACTTAACTCTTCTTCAGTTCCTTTCTCTGAAAGTTGGGGAATATAACACTACTTACCTTGCTGGGTTGTGAGAATTAAGAGATAATAAATGTGAAGAATTTGGCAGAGTGTCTGGCTCATAGTAAACCACAATAAATGCTAATCATTATTATTCAATAAATGGCTAACCACTTAGAAAACAACGGTTCCCCTCTCATATCTAATGTCAAAAATAAAATCAGATGGATTAAAGAATTAAATGTAAAAAAGAGAACTACAAAAGTAGAAAATAATATATATCTAAATATTTGTAATAATCTTGTGGGGGAAGCAGGAGAGACACAATGCCATAAACCTATTCAGACTGCTGAAATTTTAAACGTCTGATAGAAAAAATATTTATAAGAATAAAATACACATGGCAGAATATAAAAATATTTACCGTGTATAATACAAAGGGTTATAATTTATAGTGAGAGCGTTCCTACTATCAATTTTTCTAAAAAATAGCAAGCAGGTAATGAACACAAACAGATGGTATATATTATAACTTCATTGCTCTTTCTAGCCTCAGAGACTTCTCAGACTTTATCTCAAGTAACTTTTTCTTCACATGAAGGAAACAGCTTAAATGTTACTTCAGCAGAAAGGCCTTTTGTGATCAATCTAAATTACGTTTCCCTAAATTTCCTTCTCATGACATTTTGTTTCTTCCTGTCATAGCTCTTGTTCTTTATCATATATTTATGTGCATTGATTTCTTCCCCTTCCCCCCATTAGATAAGAAGTTTGTGGGGACAGGTCATACCTAGCAGGCACAATAGCAGGCACTTGGAGTACTGAAAGTAAATGTCATAAATGGTCCTGTACATCACATAAACGCATGTAGACTTTATAGCTAACCTAGTCATAGAATTTTAAGCAGGATAAATCCTTCTTGGGCCCCAGTGAAGCACGGGTGGAGAATTAACTAGAAAGGGAGCATGCTGGGAGACCAGAGGGTCAATTAGAAAAGGAATCAAAACAATACAAGAAATTATGACGCTCCGAACTAAGTAATTTTAATGGAAACAGAGAGAAGAGGAATGGGTCCAAAGATATTTAAAATTAGACTATTTTAACTGAAGCAAAGTACATACAGAGGGTGCCAAAAAAATGTATACACATGTTAAGAAAGGGAAATACTGTATTAAAATTGTAATGATATATATTGATAACAAAAGATGAATACAAGTCATGTGTATACATTTTATTGCCCTCCCCCGTATATATAGGAAAAAATGAGAATGAAATTTGGTTTTGGATTTTAGTGCAGATTATAAACCTCCATGCTATATCAAGATATTTATTAATTCTTTCTCTATGGAGTATGAAATGAATGAAGGATTTTCAAAATAGGTTTTGTTTGGTTTTTCTTTCTGTTTGTTTGCCTATATGTTTTAAATCATCTTGATTGGCACTACTAAGTTATAGGGACATAGTGGAGTAGACTTCTAGGACCACAGGAAAGTTGAATTTTCAGTTTTACACTCAATACTCTCCGAATCAGCCAGAAGTCTTTTTTAGGTCCAAAGTCATTTCAATAATGAACTTTTGGGATCCCAACAGTTATTGTCAAGTGAACTTATTTTATAATTATCACCACCACCACCATCACTAATAATAATGGCAGCAGTGACAGCAACAACATCAACAAACATTTATTAAACAATCATTATGTATAAAGTACTGCAGTATGTGCTTGAATACATAGAAATCTTGCACAGTCCCTGACATCAAAGAGGTAGAGTATATGCATTAAAATGCACTAGCCATGTAGAGTGACATGTGATAAAATGAGTTACAGGAAAGGAATCAGTACCAGAGTTCAAATAAGAGAGAGTTGACCATAGTCAAAAAGTCTTTAGGAAAAGCTACATGGAGGAGGTGAAACTTGAATAGGCCTTTTAGGAAGAAACAAAGTAAGGTACATATAGAGGAAGAGCAACTACTCAGACGGGGTATTTCAAGAGCAAAGGTAGAGGAGGAGTTTCCACATCTCTTTTAAGGACAGGTAGACAAGTGGACAAATACTGCTTTGACTAAAGCATCCAGACATAAAGGGAAGTAAAAGAAGTATTCAGAGAGTTGGATGGAAACAGATTGTAAGGCATCTTTAATGTCAAACTGATGATGTTTTATTTGAATGACCTTATGATTACTTGCTTTAAGGAAAGTGGAGGATCACTTACAAGTTTTGACCAAAGTAGCTACTTGTGAAAAGTTGTGTATAAAGGTTTTAAAAGGATGAATCGAATGATCTTGTTTTGGGTAAATCTTAGCAGTGAAAATTCAGGTTGATGGGACCAGTTATTATGACAATATTTTAGGAAAGGAAAATGAGAACCCGATGTGGGAAAGGGGAGAAATAATATGAGTTTCTCTTACCTTGTATTATTAAAAGTTTCAAAATAAAAAAAGTAAAGAGGATGGTATAATGCACCCCCAAATATTCACCACCCAGCTTGGAAATTATTAATTTATGACCTATCTTATTTTATCTTTATTCCTAGCTACCTACTTTAGCTTCAGATTTTTTGAAGCCAATTATCAATACATTTAACTTATATGTATTTGAGTATGACTTTCTAAAACATAAGGACTCATTAAAAAACATAACCATAACACCATTATCACACCTAAAAAATAACAATTTCATATCAATCCCAAGTATGCAGTCAGTGGTCAAGTTTCTCTAATTTTTATATGAAATTTTTCTGTAATTCATTCATTTGAATCAGTATCAAAGTAAGATCCATTCATTGTAAGTTGTTGATATTTCTTAAATATTTCTAATCTTTAGTTTTATTTTCCATCTCTTTTTCAGTATTGACCTTTTTTTGCTTTTTATTTATCTTTATTATTAGTTTCAGGTGTACAAAACAATGGAATAGACATTAATACCCCTTACAAAGTGACAACCCCCCCCAATCTACTACCTCTCTGACTCTATTCCTTATGCTGTACTCCACATCCTGTGACTATATGTGTATATATTAAATTATAGTTGACATTCATTATTATTCAGCTTCATCTTTAGGTGTACACTGCAGTGGTCAGGCACCTACACTGTCCATGAAGTGGTCTCCCTAATACAAGTATCCATCGGATATCCTACAAAATCTTTACAACATTATTGATTATATTCCCCAAACTGACTTTCATATCCCCGTGGCAATTTTGTGGTTACCGATTGTGCAATATTGACATTTATTTTTTTAAAGAAAGAGAGACAATGTTTTCTGATTATGCACTCATGGTAATATTTATAATGTTTTCCTGTCTCCTATATTTCCCACAAATTGTATTTAAATTTAAAAGCTTGATCAGATTTAGATTTTATTTTTTCAGCAAGAATTGCTTATAGGTTGTGTGTGTACTATCAGGGGGCACATAATGTTTGCTTGACTCTTTTATTGTGTGTTATGACAATTATTGCAAAATGATGATATTTTAATTCAGTCATTCACTTACATTTCTTAATTGAAATGCTACTATAAGTAGAAACTTCCTATCAATTATTTGATTACCTTAACATATATAGTTCATATAGGAAATGCGGTATAAATGTCTATTGCCTTTATGTCCTAGTTCTCAAAATTATCAGTTGGTCCTAACCTTTTTCATAGTTACCAATGAGTTTAATATATTGAAATATGTTTGATGTATTTCAATCTATTGTAATTATTCTTATTGATGTTAAAATTGTCCTATCTTTGCCCAATTGGAAGCTTCATTAAGTTGCCTTCTGCATCTTTGAGATCTTTCTAACTTTCTTATATGACACGATGTCCCAGGATCATGTTTTAAGTTTCCTCACAGCACTCAGAATCGCCCTTCCTCCAAGGAGACTTTATTACTTGTATTGGGAAATGATATTTAGAGACCACAAATGGTTGCTAGGGAAGCTCATTGCTGTACAGTCAGTCATTGTTTTTACATAGTTTCAGAAGACAAGACTAAGAAATGTGTATTTTTTAAAGAAAAACTTTATTGTGAATTCATATTTTTTATTTATTGTGAGTTCCAATTCAAATTCAGGCGCATACGGTTTTTACCTAACCTTATTGATCTTGCATTTGTTTCATGTTTTTCTCATGCCAAGACTTGTTTTCAGTGGTGATTATGTAAATCCTCATTTGCCTTTTCTCCCACTAAAAGACAACAGTCCCACAGTAGCAGTATAACAGTACTACCCTACAGTATCAATCCTCAAACTATATAATTAGTTATTTTTTTCAAACATCAGAATATATCCAACTAAGGATACACAGTCAAATTCTTGTGTTTTAAAGTTACTGTAAATATCGTGTTTACCCGAAAATAAGATCTAGCCAGACCATCAGCTCTAATGTGTCTTTTGGAGCAAAAATTAATATAAGACCTAGTCTTATTTTAATATAATATAAGACTGGGTATAATATAATATAATAAATATAACATAACATAACATAATATAATAATACCAGGTCTTATATTAATTTTTTCTCCAAAAGACATATTAGAGCTGAAGGTCTGGCTAGGTCTTATTTTTGGGGAAACACGGTACTTCCTCTTTTTTTGTGTTCTGTTACCTCTCTCTTCTTGCATGGATTCCATTCTGTTTTAAATATTGAATCTTTATAATATGTGCCAATAACTTCTAGGGAGAGGTTACTCTCTTCTCTTTTTCAGAGTTATCTTTATTTCAGAGTTAATACTATTATTTTGTGTGTTTGTTTTTGTTTTCCAACAGAACTCTGTTTAAGTTTAAGGATAAAAAAAACTGATATTTTTATTGTGTTGACATATTTATGATGTTAAGTCTTCCCACCCAAGAACATAACATTTCTTTTAATTTGTTCACTTCTACTTTTGTGTCTTTTGGGATTTTTGTGGAGTCTTCTAGATATGAGAGATATTAAAAAGGTGAAACATGAAAGAGTAGGACTGAAATATGAGGGCAGAAATAGAGAAAACCATGGCTTCCAGCCTCTCTTATTAGAGAATTATTTATTTTTTGTTTGTTTGACAGAAATGGACTCATTTGAAGAGATTAACACAGAGAATGATGGTTAGTTTTTATTTTAATAACAGACCTTAGTTCTGTCTAAGCTTTAGAGGCGGCTAAATATATCAATCAAATTTATATAGGAATAAATATTATTGAAAGAAATTAGAAATAATCCCTGAGAGTGTAAATCACATGAGATAATTATTCACTTTACTTAGTCACATGACATGAAAAAAAATGTTTCTTTTAGTGCACTGTGACAGTCCTGAATTTGTGATCCTGATTTAGCTCTCTGTATTTTTTTGTATGCAGTACCATTTTTCTGAACTGGTTTTTCTCCCATCATCCACCTAACAAATTTCCAGTCATCGTTCAAGACCCAATTTAGACAGTACCACCTCAGTACCAGTTTGAACATCATCCACATACAGATGAATCAGAGGAGGTATGATGACCCAGAAGATATATTCAAAGTGAGATGAAAGCCAAAAACATAGCTTCAGCAATGCCTGTATTTAGGGAATAAGTCCCCTTTCTTTAGGAAGAAGCTCCATGAAGGACAGTGAGGAGGAATTTTTAGAGTTATACAATGAAAACCAATGGGAATTTTGTTCCAGAGGCCAATTAAAATGAAAAATTGTTAATGAGAAGGTTCAAACACTACCAAGGTAAGTGGGAGGAAGAGGAAGCCCAAAAAGACACACGTGAGTCTGACTGACGAAGCGGTTTGCAGTTACTGAATGCTGCTAGATAGTTCACTCTTTTTCACCCCCATGCTCAGCCTCCTTCAAAATACTCTGAAGACTTGAAACTTCATTCACCACTGCAACACACACACACACATACGCACACACATTTCCATAAAGAGACAACTAGATGGAATAGATTAACAGTTTGAGATGAAGTTTAAGAAAAGAAGAGGAAGGATCCTGGGTGTCGAGGGCATCGAGGAGGCATGGCAGCATAAAAGGAAACTGTGAGAAAAGAGGCTTTTCTCACGTCTTTCCTTGGAAGAAGAAGAAAGAAGGAGATTCCATTAAAGGGGAAAAGTAAAAAACTTTTGCCCATCATTCTCTGGATTTGATATGCACTTGATTATTTAATAGTAACAAAATTTCCACAGTTTCAAATGTTAAGGGTATAACAAAAGAGTGGCAAAGGAAGAAGATAGACTACAGCTTGAAAAGCAAGTAGAATTGAGGAAAAGAATTTCATAGTCTGAAGGCAGGAGACAGGAGAAAGGAACACTCTGCAAAGGCAGTAGAGAAGGGCGCATTAATGGAGTAGAGTACCAGAAGAGGATATTTATATGTTCATTTATATATTTGTGTGTGTGTGGTGTGTATGTGCCTATGCCTGTGTGTGGTGGCATTGGGAAGAAAGAGATTGGGTCAGGGCAATATTTTGATTTCACATTCAACTGTTGGAACGATAACTCTGGTGTATAGGCTATTAATAGTCAATACCCCTATATACCTCTCCCACGTACTAATCAAGAATATTGCTTTTTTCCACTATAACATTTTATAAATCCCATTTGTCTTATATTTCCACAAACATAAAAATACCTCACTCTATAGTACCGTGAAAATTCAGAGAGAAAACGTTCTTTGGATTACACATGGCAAAGAAAGAATGTTTCCTCTATCCTATATATAGAAGAGTCACAATATTCTCCCTAGATATAAAATTGGTGATTTATGCTTTTGCCTGTTTTTTATTAGTCTCAGTATATCGACAACATGGAATATATTTTTAAGGTGAAGACCACTTAGGGAGTGTGTAGGGAGCTTTTGAGCAAAATGAAATGGCTAGATAGTTCTGTACTGTTTTCATAATTCACTGTTCTGAAATCAAGCCTCAAAGAGGGCAAAGGTAACATATTTCTTTCTAATTTTGGACAAATTAAAACATTATTTAATCAGTAGAGAATTTTTATTTTATTTTGCAAAATCCTTAAGTAAGAAGTAGGATATGTGTATGATCTATGAAAGCTGACTAGCAGTAATAGAAGGCCTCCTTTGTACATTGTCACCAAAGCATCCAGAAGTTCTATCCTGCCTGGAACATTTCTTGCCATGATTCTTTTTCTTAGTTTGAAACTACACCTAGGAGGAGTCTTTTGTTCTCATTGCTGCCAAAACTTCCGTTTTCCAGCAGTGACCTCAGTTTAACACCTGCTCATAAGACGTGTTTGCACATCGTTGGTACGTTATGGTGACATATATACCTTCCCATCAAGGAGACTGTCACAGAATTCAGGAGATGTTAAAATTTTTCCATCTGTGTGTGTGAAAGTGACGTTTCCTGTTAATTTTGTTCTCTTGCTGAACTCTCCAAGCAAAAGCCTTCTGTGGGAGGCAGAATGATGTCATTATAGTCATAGCATAAAATTTTCAACCTTTAGAATGAGACATATTGTGGCATATATTTCACTACTTTTTAAAGCAGTGAAATAAAAACTTGGAGGATGATATCAATTTTATATTTTCACGTGTTGGGGTTTTCCAGAGTCTTACGAATGAATCCAGGGCTAAAATTCCTCTGGCAGATGGGTTTTCTCTGTAGTTTTAGGAGAGGCAAGCCCATTGGTGAATGTTTGTGTTTACGAAACCAACCTAGACTTGCCTATTTAGTTTTGGAGATATTAAGGCCAAATAATCTAGCACTAGTGATTTAAAGTAAAAAGAAATCAAACCTCGGATTCCATCTCTGACATGTAAAAAGCTTGTCATTCTCATTTTCACAACCAGAAAAATGCTGAACAAACTGAAAATGAGTGACTTTTCACAGACTTATCAGAGAAGTGAGGTGGCAGAGCAAACTGCCACCCTGAAGTCGAGAAAGATAGGTAGACGTGGAGTCACAGTCTCTATCTCCTTTTTTCAAGAAGAAGCCACTGGAGCCATGCATGCTGGAAACAGTTAAATGATAATTTTGGTGAATTGTTAGAGGTTGAGTGTGAAGTAGTATACAGGTGAGGGACTTCTGGAGCCTGCAATATTAAGGGGGATCCTACACTTTCTTGGATTTTACCTCTAGGAAATATACCAGATTCACAAATTGAGGAGCCAAGAAAGATCCCCTCCTGGCTATTATAGGGAATGGGGGAAATCAGCCGTTGTGAAATACTCCGAGTGTTTGCATAATGAAGGGCCACTCTTCAGGGGAAAGACTTTCTCAGAGCCTTAGCCACCTCAGGGGCAGGGCATTCTGCTCCTTCCAGCCCCCTTTAGCTTTCCTGTTACACCTAAGTGGAAGAATGTCTAATAAGTATAACTTGTGATGGTTACAGGTCAGGTGCCCATGTCCTCTAAAAGATAGGGATTTAATCATAATATTGTAGAATATTTTTTTTCTCCCCCATCCCCTATTATCACATCAACAAGGATACAGTATAATACCATTATAGCCCAAAGAGCTGCAAGACAGACTTTATCTAAAAAAGAGTTCTTAGGAAAGTCAAACACCAAAAAACAAAGGACGTTAAAGGAATTTGAAGCCTGTGGCACTTACAGCTCCAGCCAATGTTAAACACAGCCCTTCTCCTAGTCGCATTAACAACATTAACATAAGTCCTTACACTAAAGACCTACTTACCTCAGTTTCTATTACCTGATACATTATACTTGGCTTTCAACAAAAAATTACAAGACATGCTAAAAGACAAGAGAAAAACACAGTCTGAAGACAAAACAAGCATCAGACTAGACTCACACACAGGTGTTGGAATTATGAGACAAGAAATTTAAAATAACTATGGTAAATATGTTCAGGGTGCTAATGGAAAAAGTAGACAGCATGGAAGAACAGATGGCTAAAGTAATCAGAGTGATGCAAAGTCTAGGATAAAGAATCAAAAGAATATGCTAGAAATCCATAGAGAAATGATGGATTCCAGGTATGGGGTGGGAAATACACATTAGCCTGGCTCAATTTATAGCACCAGAAAATAGAGAAATGCTACACACACACACACACACACGGGCGCGGGCGCTCGCGCACACACATACTCACACTGATGGGAGTATTTTAAAGAGGATACGGGATCCAACTGAAAGAGTGCTTGGTATACAGGAATAGAAGCATAAGCAGAGAAATAAATAAGGTAATATTGGACTTTAAGCAAAGTATATAATAAATACCCATAAGTCCATATTGATATAAACAATGACTAAATAAATAAATGAGGGAGAAGGGACAAAAACTCTTCTAGAACAATTCTATATAATTTGCGTAGTTAACTTTTTCCTCAAAGAAATGAAACATTTCTCCCGTCCTTAAGTGAGGGCTATGTATAGTGCCTCCCTTAAAAAAAGCACAGGTATGGAAAAGGTGAAAACAATTACTTTACAGTGGAGAAACCTGAGAAACATTACCTCATGCAGATGATCAAGGTCAGATATTAGGGGCAACTGGGTACAGAGTTTATGGGAAATCACTACTATCTTCATGATTTTCTTACAATCTGAAAATGTTCTAAATATAAAGTTGCTTAACAAAATATGCTACGTAATTCATGTGAAATAGAAGAAAGAACCGCCAAATAATTAATGTTATTAAAAATATAACATCAAGGAAAAAAGGATATAAGAATAGTTAAAATCATTCACCCTGATGCGTAAACAGTTTTAAAACTAGTAGTCAATATAGAGGTGACAAAAAGCTTCCACGTTTTTACTCTACATGTGAAGATAAATGAGAGAATAGACCATTCTGTCTAACTGTCTGTCTTTAATTTTATTGCGCAATTTATATTTTTACTTTCAGGATCGTAAAATATTCTTTGTTTGAGTAAACTGAATAAGAATCAGAAGTAGAGTCAAATATGGTAGGAATTTTGGAATTATCAGAACAGAAATTTTTAAAAACTATGATTAATATGCTAAGGGATTTAATGGAAAAAGTAGAATACATGCAATATTAGAGAATGTAAGCAGAGAAATGGAATATCTAAAAATAAAGAAATAATGCTAGAGGTTAAAAACAATGTAACTGAAATACAGAATGCCTTAGTGGGATTATCAATAGACTGGAATCAGCAGGGGAAAGAATCTCTGTGCTTCAAGATATGACAACGGAAATTTTCAAAACTGAAAAGAAAAGAGAAAAAGGAGAAAAAATATGGGCAGAATATCCAAAACTGTGAGACAGTGATAAAATGTGTAGCATATATATAGTGGCAATACCATTGGAAGCAATAATGGAAAATTTCCCTGAATTAACATCCCACACTAAACCATAGATCCAGGAAGCCCTGAGGACACTTAGCAGGATAAATATCAAAAATCCTGCACCTAGACATATCATATTCAAATTCAGAAAATCAAAGAACCCTGAAAGAAGCTGGGGAGAAGCGGGGGTACATTACCTATAGAGGAACAAAGATAACATCCTGCTTCTCCTCAGAAACCATGCAAGTAGGAAGAGAGTGAAGTGAAATATTTAGTGTTGAGAGTAAAAAGCAACTAAACTAGAATTCTGGATCTTGTGAAATTATACTTCAGAAGTGAAGGAGAAATAAAGACTTTCTTAAACAAAAATTAAGAGAATAAATAGAATAAAACTGTCTTTGTTTACAGATGACATGATCATCTCTGTAGAAAATCCAAAAGAATCAACAAAAAGCTCCTGAAACTAGTAACTAATTATAACAAGGTTACAGAATTCAAGGTTAATATACAAAAGTCAATAGATTTCCTATATATCAGCAATAAACAAAAGGAATTTGAATTTAAAAACACAATGTTATTTACATTAGCACCCCCGAAAATTAAATACTTAGGTATACAGCAAACAAAATATGGAAAGCCACAAAATTTTGATGAACAGAACCAAAGAACTAAATAAATGAGATATTCTATATTCATGTGTAATAAGACTCAATATTGTCAAAATGCCAGTTCTTCCCAACTTGATATACAGATTCAATGCGACCCCAGTCAAAATTCCAGGAAGTTTTTTTGTGGATATCAACAAACTGATTCTACAGTATATATGGAGAGGCAAAATACCCAGAATAAGCAACCCAATATTGAAGAAGCACAAAGTCAGAAGATTGACACTATGTGACTCAAGACTTACTCTACAGCTACAGTTGTGCAGACCGTGTGATATTTGTGAAAGAACAGACAAATAGATCAATAGAACAGAACAGAGACCCAGAAATAGATCCATGTAAGTATAGTTAACTGATCTTTGACAAAAGGAACAAAGGCAATAATACAATGCAGAAAAGATAGTATTTCAACAAATGATATTGGAACAACTGGACATACAAAAGGACGGGACATTCACATACAAAAAAAAATGAATGTAGACACAGACCCATACCATATACAAAAATTAACTCTAAATGGATCACAAACCTAAATGTAAAATACAAAATTATAAAACTCCTAGAATATAACAAGAGAACACCTAGGTGACCTTGCATATGGCAATGACTTTTTGATACAACATAGAAGGCACAATCCATAAAAAAATAAAATTACAAAAAAAGACAATTGATTAGCTGGACTTGATTAAAATGAAAAACTTCTGTTGTGTTAGACAGTGTCAAGAGAATGAAAAGAAAAGCCAAAGACTGGGAGAAAATGTTTACAAGACACGCAGTTGATAATGGACTGTTACCCAAAATACACAAATAACTCTTAAAACTCAGCAATAAAAAAATGAACATCCTAATTAAATAAAACATGTGCAAAAGACCTGAACAAAACTTTGACTAAAGAAGATACACAGAATGCAAGTAAGCATATGAAAAGATGTTCAACATTATATGTCATTAGGTAATTGCAAATTAAAACAATGAGATACCACTACACACCTATTACTATAATGGCCAACATCCAAAACATTGGAAATACCAAAGACCAGCAAGTATGTGAAGCAACTGGAATTCTCATTTATTGCTGGTGAGAATAAAAATGGTACAGCCTCTTTGTCATACAGTTTGGCAATTTCTTACTAAACTATACATACTCTTACTATATTATTCAGCAGTTGCACTCCTTGGTATTCACCCATATTAATGAAAATTTATGTCCACATAAAACCTACACACAGATGTTTATAGCAGGTTTATTCATAATTGCCCAAACTTGAAAAGCAACCAAGATGTCCTTCAGTAGGAGCATGGGTAAATCAACTGTATATTACATCCAGACAATGGACTATTATTCAGTGCTAAAGAGAAAAGAACTGCCAAGCCCTAAAAGGCATAGTAAATCTAAATGCATGTTACTAAGAAAAAGAAGCTAGTCTACAGAGGCTTCATGCTGTATGACTCCAACTACATGACATTCTGAAAAAGATAAAACTATGGAGACGATTAAAAAAAAAAAAGTCTGTGGTTGCCAGGAATTGGGCAGGAAGGAGGGATGAGTAAGTGGAGAACAGAGGATTTATAGGGCAATAAAACTATTCATTATGATGATACAATGCTGAATGCATGTCATTATGTATTTGTCAAAACCCATATATTTGTACAACACCCTGAGTGAGCCCTAATGTAACTATGGACTTTGGGTGATAACGGTGTGTCAACGTAGGTTCCTAGTGGTAACAAATGTGGTACTGTGGTTTGGGATGTTGATAGTGGGGGAGATTGTACATGCATGGGGACAGGGAGTATATGAGTACTGTCTGTACTTTCTGCTCAGTTTTGCTGTGAATCTAAAATTGCACTAAGAGACAAAGTTTGTAGTAATAAAAAAAATGAAATGGTGTGGCTGAGTTGTCTAATGAAATACTCTGGTGAAAAGAAGTCAACAAAATTATTTTTCAAGAATTTTAAACACATTGCCATAAAACATAAAACTATAAAATATAGAGCTAAAGAAACATACAATGTATTTTCATATGGATTTACAATTGGGTTTACAATTTATATAATAAAAGACAATAATAAATTGTTAGTTCTTTAAAAAAAAAAAAACAGTTGGGGAGGGGAGGGATTTCAGGTGGTAGTGGAAATTGAGACAAAACTGAAACACAAAACAAGTTTTGCCAGGAAATTGAATAGAGTTTAAAGGAAATTTGAACTGATATGTGAGGCAAGGGTTATGATATAAGGTTCAGATTGATTGTTTTATTCTGTAGTTTGAACTCAATGGAATCAAGCAGTATATGACGAGGTGCTTTTAATTTATTTTTCAGATGTATAACCTTTCAGATGAGAAGTTATATATGAAGCCAGAACCATTCTGAAAACTATGAAGAAATGTTCCTTCCATTCAAAGGAAAACCATGTAGACAGTAAACAATTATTGACAATTTCTACTGGGAGCTTTAAGCAGATTCTTTTTGTCTTCCTGTTTTTATTTTTCCTTATCATGTAGTCATTCACACAGAGTTCTTCAGTTATTTCCTTTTTGAGTAGTGTTAGTGGGCTGATGACATAAAAGTGCTAAGGTGATGGGATTATCAGAGAAGATACTGACCTTAGTTGTATTTATTCTTATTTGGAGATCAGTACACAAACCATTTTCAATTATTCAGATCTCACTTACCATCTCTAGCTATATAGAAAATGTTTAAATTCATTCATGTAGTCATTCATTCAATGATTATTTATTGAGCGCTTATTATGTACCACATGCTATTCTCAATATAATACTAAGCAAACGAATCTTTGCCCTCATGGGGATTACTGTTGACTGGAAGAGATGAACATTAGTCAAACTATCACATAAGATGATAAGAGCTAGAAAGAAGCAACATGTAAGAGGGCATAATAAGAATTCAGCTTTGGGAAGTCAGAGAAAAACTGTTCCTATAGAAGTGAAAATTAAGCTGAAGTCAAAGAATAAATAGAAGTTATCTGGTGCAAGAGGACAGAAAAGAGCATTCTAGGCAGAAAATATTTAGTTAAATATGTTGACATAGACAAGGCTTAATATGAGTTTTCTGTCAACATATAAAAGTAAAGAATAGAATAATTGCCCAAATGCTACAACTAACTTTGTATTAAATATGCATTTCAAACTCCAAAATTATTAAGTTCACTCTATTAGGGAAATGAGATCATGAGTGGGTCTTTTTTCCTTATCTTCCCTATTTTTCTAAATATAGTTAAAATACTTTCATATAATAGGAATATTTTACAAAAATAAAAGAGAGAATTGTGTTACCTATACTGTGTTTTACCAAACAGCTTGTATCTTTACAACTTTATTAAAAAAAAAAGTGTTTATCACGCAACACCTTATTTTCAATCAATATAAACTGATTTTTCTCAAAAATTCTGCATCCTTTTTAAAGTCCCTATTTATACCTTGTGCCATTCTTTGCATGGAGGACAGCCTTATAAGGGAAGGGGATGATGTACTCTGCGAGGGACCTCTCGACCAGTCAGAATGCTCATTATCAGTCCAATTATCCACTGATAATTGGCCTGCCTGTGGGAATAATAGGCTGGGATGATTTAACTCAGTGCTGACATATTCACAGCATCCTACACACTGCATTCAAAAGTTCTTAACTTTTCCTTAAATAATGGAAGAATCTAATTCTAGCTGTTAGAATATTTTATTTGCTCAATATTTAACTTCCTGTGAACACGGAAGAACCACTCTGCTGAGACCCAGGGAATGCTCCTTGTTTGTACTAAACTTCACAATGTTGACAATAAATATCCCATAATGTCCAGCTTTCTTATTTTGTCTGTATACAATATTCTTCAAAAAGACAAGTCTCCCTTCTTGGACTCTGTGAAATTTAGTCATAGGATAACACTCAAAGAATGGAGTCACGTGGCTTGTAAATGCTTACCAGCATTTCAGCACTTCTAGATGGCTGGCTGATGTCCAAATGAGTCTATGGAATGGCCAAGGAGAGGAATTGTGATGGAATTTTACAGAGGATAGGGTATTTGCTTTTGTGTGTTTCTTGAGATAATTGGGTTGAATTAAGTTACACTCACGGAACAGTATTTTAAAGTTTCCAATTTAAGATTCAAGTGTCCTCACTTTTTTTTATGTCTTGTGCACCTGAAAATATGTTAGCAGGATGGGGATGTTTTCATCCTTTACGTCTCTTTTTCTAGTTGCATAAATTTATTTGTTTAATAAATAGTTCTCACACTGGCCAGAAACCAAGTGGACAAATTGTACTCACTAACCCTTTAATACTTGGCTCCTTTGTCTAATGATCCAGCCCATTATTAGATAATGAAAGAGTGTATGAGAAAGTGGAGATTATTTATGATGGAAACAAAATGAAACTAATGGGACAAGATTTGAAAGCTGTGATGCATGAAAGGTGCTATGCAGGCAGCTCTGGCACCATGACAAACAGAGATAAAGGCTCAGTGGGAAGCAACAGTGTGAACATGACTATGAAGAAGAAAGAATGGATTTCCTGAATGAATCCTTGCCATCTGGTGTTTGTTTAATACACAATAAAGGTCAAATGGCTACTGATCCTTTTTTCTATAGTCCAGTGACTATAAGAATGAGAGGAATCAATGAGTTTATCGATATGTCTGGAAATGACTCACCATATGATCTGATTGAGTCAATAAAACTGAAGTAACTTGTCATTACTCTTCAAACGTGGTTTGGATCTATGGCAACAATTCTGTGTCTGTGTGTATATACACACACACACACAATTTGCTGGATCAAATGTGACTCATATTTTTTTCAAGAGTAATGTTTGGAAGCATTTCATTTTATAGATATGAAGACTTAAAAGGAAGGGTCAGAAGGAAAGCCTCTCATAAAGTTGAATGTTTCCCCTATTATCAAATAGATCTGTTAAACATTCATTTCTGTTGATTGGTGGTGGATTAAAGACAACTTTTTTTTGCTTTGCCTTTTCTATGTATGCAATTGATTACACACCAATTGTATATAATTATTCTGAGGGGACATATTAACTTTTGGTGAAATATGTTTCTGAAGCATTATATGTAAACAGCATACGCTTTGGGAATGTCACATGTAAGTTGAACATATTATTTTATGTAACATTCTCTTTCCTTCAGGTTGTTCCAGTAATGCACTTCTACAGTCTGATCCTGGAACTCTAACCCTACTGCTGAAGTTGCAGGGTTTTCTATTGAGTTCTTTTCTAAAGACTAAAATAAAAGACATTTTTCTCACATTAATATTTCTCAGCTGCCATGAAAACAGGGATAGGAAAAGCCAAAAATAGAGGAGCCAGCTGTGGGAGGCTGCCTTTTTTTTTTTTTCAGGACAACTCAGAAAAGTCTTTCAAATTCATTTTATAGGTAGTGTGTTAATGCAAGAACTGTTTCACGTGCCTGCATGCTATACTTTAGAAGCTGATACGCAGTCAGCTGTGATACGGTGAATGTTACGGTGAATGTTATCTGACTGTTGTAGCAGTAGTACAATTGTTAAGATTGTCTCTGGGTTACATCCATTTAGTATTTTTTCTATCTTCTCTTTTTGAAAAGACTCTTTACTGACGCTGGTTAATTAAAATAAGAGTGGGGCGATTGTGTAAATATTTCTCTTCTTCCTGAAGCAGACTCAGTGTGTTTAATTCCAGAGGCCACATATTTTGTTGGTGATTTGACTTTTTCCCTGGGAACATAAAAGTATTACATGCTCCTTGACTATATTAAAAAAAAAAAAAAATCAACCATCATCCCAGTGTGGCAAGACACCATGTTTAACACATTGGCCTCTTTATTTTTTCTGTCCATTTTTTTCTTAAGTGAGATCATACTGTAAACACAAATTTATAACGTGATTTTTTTGCTTCATATTTTGTTCAAGTAGTTCATGTTGATGAAATTTTTCTGATACTCTCATCCAGGTAGATTGGCCACGCCCATCCCTTGTGTTCCCACTGTGCTGTGATACGATATTCCAGCACAGTACTTTTATTATTGATATGTTGTTTACCAGCTGTAAAAGCATAGAAAGCAAGGGCCAACACTTTCTATGTCTTTTGCAATATCAAAACAAGAGGCTACTGATTAAAGGATAGACAATAGCAGATGTTCACCTGATAATTAGAATTGACCATCTACTGAGGATATTAAGACAGGATTAAAACAACAGACATTTTGTAAAAGTCCCGTACTTGATAGGAATTCGGAGTCTCTAACATGGAAGAGCCCTTAAAACTTTAAGGTAACTAATATTCTGTTTCGTTGACAGATTAACTGCTTAATGGCTAGGCATGTCTCGCCCTGACGTATAAAGTCAGTGAATTTCTATGGTTCATTGCTGGGTATATAGTGACATTGGCTTTTATGATCGAGTGGCCATCATTTTATTTCAACTAGCATAATTTGTGTGTGTGTATAATTCAATATATACATATATATTGAATATGAATATATATATATATTCATTCTTAGTTTTATCGAGCTGTTATTGACATTTAACATGTTAGCTTAAGGTGTACAGCATGATGATTGTATGTACATACGTACTGTGAAATGATTACCACAATAAGGTCATATAATTACCTTTCTTGTGTGTGTGGTGGGAACTTTTAAGATTGACCCTCAACAACTTTCAGCTATATAATGCAGCATTGTTAATTATAGTCACCATGCTATACATGAGATACCCCAAACTTAGTCATTTTG
This sequence comes from Rhinolophus ferrumequinum, assembly GCF_004115265.2. Taxonomy (NCBI): domain Eukaryota; kingdom Metazoa; phylum Chordata; class Mammalia; order Chiroptera; family Rhinolophidae; genus Rhinolophus; species Rhinolophus ferrumequinum. The sequence continues at coordinate 78,522,504 of NC_046289.1, read as the reverse complement.
TAGGTAGAAGTTTGTACCCTTTGACCAACATCTCCTTATTTCCCCCATCCCCTGGCAACCACCATTCTATTCTGTTTCTATGAGTTGGGCTTTGTTAGATTCCACATATAAGTGAGAACATGCAGTATTTGTCTCTATCTGACTTATTTTACTTAGCATAATGCCATCAGAGCCCATGTATGTTGTCACAAAAGACAGTATTTACTTCTTTTTTATGAAACTGGCCATTAGTTAAAGGATCATATACATTCACCAGGCCATGGAGACCTTTTGACAGCAAATGCCAGCAAGGTAGGTTGACAGGCTGACAGGGCTGTGGATGCCCTGCTTATGCTTTGAGATAACTTAGAAGATAACTGGGGCTTACAATTCCTAAGAGTATAGAAAAGACTTTCAGATTAATTGCCTTGAATTTTCTCAAGGTGAAAGGTGCAATAGAAATGTCAAAATGTGAGTACCGTTATTATATTTTCTGTTATCAACCAATAGCTTTACCTCTTATGACTCATTTATTCAAAAGTTGGCATAAAACTAAGAAGCAGTTCTATATTCCAACTTTGAATAAAGAAAAAGTAAATTTGAGATTTATTCAGCATAAATAAACTTCATCCTATATAACTTTTTCTCAAATCTATGCATTTTAATTTTGTGGCTATTTTGCCTGCTGTTCTTTTTTGAAAGAAAAAAAAATATACGTGGGTACATATTGTTTTAACAGACGGATGTTGGGATTATGCAAATAGCTAGTAATTTTAACTCTAGGAAATCTTTGTCTTTACTATGCTTGCTTGTCATTTTTTAGAATGTGATTCATTAGATAAAAATATGGTTCCTCATCTATTTTCAATGTCTCCTTTTCCTTTGAATAATAAAGACTGACATTAAAAAATATGACTCCCTGAAGAAATAACCTGATATCAAACATCTTAGCAAAAATATTTGCCTGAATCATTGGATTCTAGAAATATGCTATGACCTACAAATCCTTTAATCTTCCTAAAGATGCTACCTTCTCAGAGTTAGTTTCCCATCACCCACAATTCTTGATACCGAGTAAAAACTAAGAACTTTTCCTGGTGGTAAGTACACTAAGGAGTTCATAGTTTCCCATAAAAATCAATTATAAGAGAAAGATAATTGATTTCTACTTCGAGATTGAACTTTATCAAAACTGACACCTGTTTCCTTACGCCCAGCTGGAAAAAAAACTATGGATTATTAATTTGTCACATTGAAAAGTCACAAAGACTATCAATTCTATTTTAGAATACCATTTATTTCATTTATTTGAGTTACCTGTACTCTTGTGCCTCCATGTATAAATATTTTTAAGGTTATATTTTCTCAAAAAGTGTGTATAGAAGATACATCAATTTACTTTTTAGTCTGTATTATTATTATTATTATTGTTATTGTTATGCCCCTGGGTTAGGCCCAAAAGCTGAAAGTTCCATGGTTTTGTGCCCTGGGAGAAATTATCAGTAATGAAGTCTGATTACTTTCCTTATAGTTCTGTGCAACCTGACCTTTTAAGTGGTTGCTGATAATTCTGTGGTTGGAAGGAGAAAGACTACTGAGGAGAACCAGCTGGAAGGAGAAGGGCATAGCTGATTAGAATCAGAGTGGTGAATACTGGATATGTAGTATGGATAAACCTGAATATCAACCCAGGATTTTTACATTGAATAAATTTGACTTTGATTCATCTAGAAATTATCAGACTCACCGAATCAAGCGACTATTAAACCTTAATCCATTTCTTTTACATTTTTTAGAACTGAGAAATGGATAGGAAACTCAGTGGTGTTGAGTACCTTAGACCTTTAATGAATCGCTACTGAAATTGATATAAATAATATCAAGCAAACCTTTATTTTAAAAGTATGTCTTTTTCAAAATATTAGATTTGGGACATTTTAATTAATTATTTATTTTTTAAAATTCTTATAAAAAAGCCCTTCAAGGTAAACTATACATAGTTCAAATATCTTGAGCTACCATTCAAGACTCCTCTGTGCTGTTGTATGAAATTCTTGCTTTATGAATATTAGGAATGTGGAAATGTGATCACCTTAACAAGAATGCACTTTCCCTTTGCTCCAAAATTCCATTTTTGCCTCTTTCTCTTAGTTGTATTGACATAAAGAATTAATTTCCTGCATATTTTTAAAACAAAATATTAAAAATCGTTGTCTCAGATGCAAACAAAAATATGCGTGCATGTATTATTGCATTTTCTAATACTCTCCTAGGTAGTCAATCGAGAACTTGGTAAGTAATATATCTCTCCAAAAAATCGTTTGGCTCAGCCTTTGGACAGACGCTCCCAAGAGTTTTGTTTGTGGGTAGGATAAATCTTATTTTAGGCTGAAATTGAAATGAAGGATATTTTTCTTTAGCAAAACATGACATATATATACATATATATGTATATATATATATATGTATACATATATATGTATATATATATTTGAGGTAACATGAGATATATATATACATATATATATATATATCTCATGTTACCCCCAAAATAAGACCTAGCCCGACAATCAGCTCTAATGTGTCTTTTGGAGCAAAAATTAATATAAGACCGGGTCTTATTTTGCTATAATATAATACCTGGTCTTATAATTACATAATAAATAATGTAATATAATTAATATAATATAATAATATAAAAGACTGGGTCATATATAAGACCCAGTCTTATATTAATTTTTGCTCCAAAAGACACATTAGAGCTGATTGTCTGGCTAGGTCTTATTTTCGGGGAAACATGGTGTATATATATATATATATATATATATATATATATATATAGCAAAACATCTCATATATATATATATATATATATATATATATATATATATATATATAAAACTTTGTTTGCCTGACGTTTGCCCAGCTAGGGTCCCACTTAATGGGCAAGCAACAAAACAAACAGAGGAAATTCTAAGAGCACAAAAGATTTGAGTAGAAAGATGGCCAAAGAGGATCAGATAATTAACCCCAAGAAGTTGGGTTCAGTGCCTTTATTGGGGAGATTAGAGAGAGAAAATAAGGTCATTTATCTTGTATAGAAAAAGACAGAGGGGTCAAGAACTTAGAAACGTGGAGAGGGAAGAGAAGGAGAAAGGACATGGTGCTAACTCTTCATTTCCTGCTATGTGACAAAGGTCAAAATGATGGCACTTCTGAACTTTGAAGACATGATCTTTCTTTATTGAGATTAAGTTCCCAGAGTCGTATTCACTGAACTTCCTAAAAGTAGCAATGGATGTTTGAGAATGAACATCTAAAGCACAAGGGTCTTTAACTCCATGCCGAAAGTTTCCCGGTAGAAAACTACTCTGGATAATATATTTGACCAAAACTGTATCAAGCAATATAGCCTATGGACAACTTTTAAGGCTTTAAACTTCTGAAAATGTCAAAAGACATCCATTACACATGAAAATAACACATATCCTTGTTTCCCAGAAAATAAGACCCAGCCGGACAATTAATATAAGACCCAGTCTTATAGTAAAATAAGACTGAAATATTATGTTATATTACATTACATTACATTACATTATATTATATTATATTATATTATATTATATTATATTATATTATATTATATTATAGACCCGGTCTTATAGTAAAATAAGACCAGGTCTTATATTAACTTTTGCTCCAAAAGATGCATTAGAGCTAATTATTAGCTAGATCTTATTTACGGGGAAACACGGTACCTCAACCAAATATACCAACAGTGTCTATCCAATAATATCTATTAACCTAAATTCAGAGAGTAAGATAATGATTTTCGATGTAATGCATCTCTTTTCACCTAGAATGTCACAGGTATGATTGGGGGGAGGGGCACAATTTTAGAGAGTATAAGCGTATAAGCATTTTCTTATAATAAATACTTTAGTTTTTCCACAATTCCATGGAGGATCCCATGGACATGGAATCAAAATAATACATAAAGGAGAATATGCTATCTGATTTAAAGTCCAATTCTCATTTTATTCTGACCATTATTTCATTTTGCCTTTTTTTTCTTTTTTGCATTTTATTTATTTTATATTAATTTCAGCATACTGGTTGATGTACAGCATATGCTTAGAAATTTATATAATTTACTTAGTGATCCCTTGACTAGTCCCACCTGGCACTATACATAGTTATTACTATATTAGTGATTATATTCCTTATGCTTTATTTTACATCACCATGACTGTTTTATAATACGAATTTGTATTTCTTAATCCCTTCACCTTTTTCACCCTGCCCCCAATTCCCTGCCCACCTATCACCCCAATATATCTAGTACCCATCTGACACCATACATAGTTATTACAATATTATCGACTATATTCTTATACTATACCCTACATCCCCATGACTACATCCTCTATACCTTTCATCTCCATTGGTTGGTAACAACAAATTTGTACTTCTGAGTTCCTTAACCTTTTTCAGCTACCCTTAACCCCCTCCCATCTGGCAACCATCAAAATGTTCTCTGTATCTATGAGTGTCTTTCTCTTTTCTTTGTTTATTTTGTTCTTTAGATTCCACTTACAAATGAAATCATATATTTGTCTTTCACTGTTTGACTTACTACACTCAGCATAGTACCCTCTAAGTCTATCCATGTCACAGATGGCAAAATTTCCTTCTTTTTTATGGCTGAGTACTTCTTTATCCAGCAATCAGGGACACCCAGATTGCATTCATATCGTGACTATTGTAAATAGTGCTGCAATGAACATATGGATGAGCACATCCTCTAGAAGTAGCATTTTGAGTTTCTTCAGATAAATACCCAGAAGTGGGATTAGTGGATCCTTCTTTGTCTGTTGTTATAGCCTTTGTTTTAAAGTCTATTTTGTCTCATAACTATTGCCCCCCCAACTTTTTTTGTTTTTTTTTGCATTTTCATAAAATATCTTTTTCTATCCCTTAATTTTCCATCTGTGTATGTCTTTTGATCTGAAGTGAGTCTCTTGTGGGCAGCCTATCTGTGAGTCTTGTTTTCTTAGCCATTTAGCTCCCCTTTCTTTTGACTTGAGCATTTAGTTCATTTACATGGAAAGTAATTGTTGATAAGTATGTAGTTACTGCCATTTTATTATTTATATTTTTTTAGTTTTTCATTTTAAAAAAGTCCCTCTAAGATTCCTTGTAATATTGGTTTCATGGTGATTGAACACTTTTAGCTTTTGCTTATCTGGGAAGATCTTTATCTGCTCTTTGAATCTAAGTGATAGCTTTGCTTGGTAGCGTAATCTTTGTTGTAGGTCATTGGTTTTCATCATTTTGAATATTTCCTGCCAATCCCTTCTGGCTTGTAAAGTTTCTGTTGAGAAATCAGCTAATGGTCTTATGGGAGCTCCCTGGTAGGTAACTAACTGCTTTTCTCTTGCTGCTTTTAAGATTATCTCTTTGTTTTTAACCTTTGACATTTTAATTATAATGTGTGTTGGTGTGGGCCTCTTTGGGTTCATCTTGTTTGAGACTGTGCACTTCCTGAGCTTGTATATCTATTTCTTTCACCAGGTTAAGGACATTTTCCATCATTAATTCTTCAAATACATTTTCAATTCCTTGCTCTCCTCTTCTCCTTCTGGTACCCCTATAATGCAAATGTTGGTACACATGATGCTGTCCCAGAGGCCCCTTAAAGTATCCTCATGTTTTTGGATTCTTTTTTCTTTTTTGCTGTTCTGATTCAGTGTTTTCTGCTACCTTATCTTCTAAATCACTGATTTGGTCCTCGTCTTCATCTAATCTCCTATTGATTCCCTCTATTCTTCATTTCAATTATTGTATTCTTTGTTTCTGACTGCTTTTTTATGTTTTCTATCTCCATTTTTATACTTTCTATCTCTTTGTTGAAGTCCTCCCTGAGACCATTGAGTATTCTTATAACCAGTGTTTGGAACTCTGTGTCTGGTAGATTGCTTGCCAACATTTTGTTTCGTTCTTTTTCTAGAGTTTTGTTCTGTTATTTGGGACATGTTTTTTTTGTACTGATGTATTCTGATGATGTACTCTGTGAGGGACCTCTCGACCAGTCATAATGCTCATTATCAGTCCAATTATCCAATGTGGATGTGTTGTCCTTGGAGGCTGCTAGGTGATGCTCTAGCTCCTTTTGAAGCTGGCTACTGGGGGTGCCAGCCCAAGGGCCACCTGGGAGGGGAGCCACTGAAGGTCAAATTCAGCTGCAGCCCATGTCCCACTCAGGGCCACCTGGTAGGAGCCACAAAACAATCCACAGATGGCTGCCTACGCAATGCTTGGAAGTGCCTTGAGAGGCCAAGTTGAGATTCAAGGTCGGCTGCTGCCAAGGACTACTCAGCCAGAGGTACGGGACATGCTGAAGCCAGATGCTGCTTGTCTGGGTTCCACAAACCTTTGAGAGACCGTAGAAAAGTCTGTAGAATGAACCAAGTCAGGCAGTTTGTAAAAAAAAAAAAAAAGCCACTGAAAGCAGTATAGGTGTGCCCGAAAGTTAGGCAGGGCATGGTCTCAAAATCACCTGGGTGTGGCGAATGAATGGCTTTAGTAATGGAGACTGAGATATGGTTGCCACCTGTGTCTGATGCTGGGAAGTGGGAGGGCTCAACAAAGAAACAATGAATGGCCTCCGCCAGCTCCTCTGTCTGGGAGAAAGCTGACTCTCCAGTTCTCATACTGAAGCAGACAACACAGTTCTCCCCCATATACCCCTGTCATCTCTCCAGCTGCTGCCCCAGTGCCGGAGCTCAGAGCCAGTGATTCCATCGGTAAGTCCATGCGCGGGCGTCTTAAGAGGAGTGCCTGGGTCTCCAGCTGCCACAATCTTCCTTGATTTTTGCAACCAAACTTATGGGTAATTCTCTCCCTGGTATTGGAACCCTGGGTTGGGGAGCGTGGTGTGGCTCTGGGACCTCTTACTCCTTTGGGGGGAGGAACCTCTGCCGCTGAGAGATCCCTCCCGATTTTTAATGGTCAGCCATGGGTGTGGGATCAGCCCATTCAACATTTCTGCCCCTCCTACCAGTCTTAAATGGCTTCTTCTTCAAGTCCTCAGTTGTAAGGCTTCTGTTTAGCAGGATTTCAAGTGATTCTCAATGATGGTTTTCTCTAGTTTAGCTGTAATCTTGATGTGGTCATGGTAGAAGGTATGCACAGTGTTAACCTACTCTGCCATCTTGACCGGAACTCTCATTTGGTCTTTATAAAGCCTTTTTTTGAGTCTTAATACAACCTGGCCTTGGAGAAACCTGCTAATTTTCTTTCTGAGCTCTCACGAGATGTTTTTGTTGGGGGGGGAATATATATATATATATATATATATATATATATATATATATATGTAATTTGTCTGTGTATAGTCATATATATATATATATATATACATATATATATATGATATCAACATTTTCATGATATTGAGGTTTACAGTTTCTAACTTGAATTAAAAGAAATCAGTGGGGATTATATGATGCTGAGTGACAAATTTAAATGTTTTTGCTGTTTACAAAGGCAGATAATATATATAGGTATTTGGGGGAAGAAATATGGATTTTATAAATATTAACACATCCTGATTACCATGTTTTTTATCGCCTTTTCCATATCATAGTACTATCTAATCAGATCCTAAGAATTAGCTGCTATATTTGTAAGAAAAATTTCAAAAAGTTTGGAAATACACAGAATTAAAGAATATACTTTTTCTCACCAAATTTGAAGCTTTGGAATTTTACACATCTTCCAGTGACATCAACAGTTATAAATCCGGTTTCTTCCCTGCCTTGTTTGGAATGTATGCAAACTGAGTTAATATAGTTCATCATTTTTCACTCAGGAAAATTTTATGACTTCATTTTTAGAAATGAACTCAAATGCAATTCTCCCTTGATTGAGTGACTAAGGCAGTGACTTTACCATGGTATATTATGGAGGAGAAAAAATACCCATGAGTCACAGAAAGTTTTGAGGAAAGCACAGATTTTATTCCACTTAGTGATTCATTTGTGACTTTTCTTCCTCTCTGCTTACTTGAAGTGTGTCATTCCCCCTCACTGAAAGCAAGGAGAGCAGGGACTAAAAAACTATGAATGTCTTCTTCTCTGTGTAAAAAAGGCAGAGTTAGGGACCCTAGAAGAAAAGTTTTTCCTAAGTGGGTTACATCATAGAGTTCTCAGGTTTTCTCTTCTTGAAATCATGAAGCTAAGATGATTGTCAAGTCTAAGGTCTGAGTTTTTTTCAAAGATGTATAAGAGATTGATTATGGTAAAATCAGAGACAGAGTTGGTGCTCTGCTTCAACTATATTCTTGAGATAATTGCTGAGCTTGTTACTGTGTACAGACCAACGCTTCATCTTCTCTTCATGACATTGTGACAGCCTCTGCCACACTGGCAACTCAGGTGGGCAGATGTCTAGGTTAAGCTGTGGTCTGTGGGTGTGTGAATGGGGATGGTGGTAAACAATTTATAACAATTTTATTCAGATTAATGAAAAATTTTCTACTATTTTGACACACTCTTGCCATATTTTGTAAAAGATATTGTCTGTCCCAAAATAAATGGTCTCTAATTCACTTTTACTAACAAGATCAGACCTATTAATAAATGATAAATAAAATGTAGTTTTCCTATTCTGAGAAATAAGAGTTTAAGTAACAGGATAGGCATACACTTTTTGATTTTATGTCACATGGTATGATTAAAAGAGAAAATATTGTATTTAAGAATGTCAAGGGGGAAATGGGCTTGGCAAGGATAAAATTCTTCTGAGGACTATGAAGCTGTGTTTTGCTTTATAAATAGGAAGCAGATAAAAATGCCTCTGCTCAATCCTCAGGTCATGATAACAATTACAGAACAATATGCATTGATACTCGTAATTTTTTCATTCACTCCTATAATAAATATACTGCATACCTTCTCTGTTTTATATGAATAATATATCATTCTGGAATATATACTAAAAGCAGATAGTCACATTACTGATATTCTTTGAAATCACATAACTTCTTAAGAAATACAAATACCTAAGAGAAAATGCAATAGATAGAAATATGTAAATCAAATAAACTCAACTGTATGCTAATTGGCCAACATACCTCTCATGAGCTATTCCACAAGAATCTGGAACTCAGATGATTACTGTGTAGGTGTAAATGCATCTCTAAATTAATTTTCCAATAATAGACAGTCTCTAACAAACAGAAACTTGGAAAAATAAACAAGCATAAGGGCAGAAGGATATTTTGTCTGTGATTTTAGTAAGTACAATGTTTTTTATGTTTAGATGCTGTGGAATTTCATCAACGACATAAAGCATAACACAAGTAAAATTTGAAAGGTTTCCTACACCCAGTGAGCTTTTGGTGTCACTACAAATAAATGATTCTCTTCTTAACTACTAACCATAGTGTTACAAGGGCAAAACATCTGCTGTGTCTGTTTTATAAAAAAGCAATTTTATTTTTTCCCACGGTTACTACATTATCAATTCAAAGAATATGTCTTGTGTTTATTCATATATATTTGCTTGTTTTGTGTAAATATGTGTACTATACGCACATACATATGTTTATTTTTCTAAAGTTTTATTAAGATAACATAAAATTTCCATCAATAGAGTATAAAGAAATTATTGGAATATGCTCGAGTAAACAAGAATAAGTGAAAATCATGATTCTTCCATGTTAACATCTGTACTATATTCAAAGATCATAGAGTTGAAATGGTTCTCAGAGATATTTTAATAAAAATCCCTCTAATTTATAGATTAAGAAACTGCAATTAAGCAACTTGTTCACTATCATATAATTAGCTATATCTATTCAAAAGTTTTATTTAGTTTTTTTTAACTTTACATGGCACATAAAACATTCAAATGGAATTAGAAACAAATTCCATATACTTCTCTCAGTTTTCTTCAAAATTTGTCCATTTCTAAGTTTTATCCTTAGACATGCACAAATTTAGAAGAAAACTGAGTATCCTAAGTATCATAGATTGGTTAGAATCTATCAATGCTTAAATTGTATGTCCTCGTGGCTTATTTGTTACATTATATTAAAAAATGAAATTTTACTTCAAAATAAATGATAAAGTTTTAAGATGCAAAGACAACAGCTGTCAATCACAGATCACAGACATGAAAATGTGTATTTTCTTTTTGTACGAAACTCTTCATGTAAAATTTCTCCATTTTTCTTGTTTTAATCCAGAGAGCACAATCCAGAGAGAGCCCCAAAATAGCACTGTCAATGAGAATTGTTAGAGAATTGCTAGCAAAAGAATAAAAACCATTTTACTAGGGTTAGAATTATTTGAGAATTTAATCTGTCTTGTTTCTTACTTATAATTTAACCACCTCTTTATGAGAAGGTTTTGTGCTAACGAATTTAGTAATTCTAACTTCTTACACAGACTGTGCTTTAGAAATTACAAAAATGCTGTTGCAGACATTAGGGTAACTGATTTTCATTTCATACATATGTATTCAGTTACATAGAAGCTCACTGAGATACCAATATTATGTATGAATGAGCATGGTGAGAAATGTGGGCCTTGGTTAATTAAAGAGCATGGAAAAATTCTTTTCCTTTAAGTCCACTGTAGATATACACCTGGTACATTAAAAATGTTTGTAGTGATCAATAATGACTATTTGTATCATACAGAAATTTGAAAGCATCAAGTGGTTTTTAAAATGACACTTGCATGGTGACAAGTGGACTAAAGAACATATTTACTTTCAAATACTTAACTATCAAGGGCAAACTGGTTGGCAGATGACACAACAGATGTTAATTCCAGTTCTCTCTTCTCCCTTCCAACCCAGAATTGTCACAGCAATTGGAGGTCTGAGAGTGCTGGAATAGTTCAATCAATAGTCACACCCTATCTCTAGCAGTTAGGCATGAATTATTTCTTATAATAGAAATAGATTTTTTTGACAAGAATTGTAAGAAAATGAACATCTATTCAAATACATGTTGGGGAAAAAAATTTTTTTGTGACGATCCCATAGATTTTGACACTGCTTGATATATTGGCTTAAGTATAAAATATTGGCATTTAAATGATCTGCTCATGTTGAGACTGGAAACATCAACTCTTTGCTTACACAAATACCTTTAAAAGAAGGTAATTAGTGACCAATGGCTAAGGAGACCTCTGTGTTGAGAGGTTAGCCTAAGCCTCTTGAAGATTCTCCATGTAAACAAGTCAGACCACATCACTCATTATCCCTCCTTTGTTTACTTGGAAAACGGTTCAAACTATTTAATGAGAGGATTACCCATACTTCAACTCTATTGAAAAAGATTAATTGATATTTTCCTTTTGGAGGTTTCACCACTTGGATTTGGCTTCCACTCTCCTATTGTTACTGATGCTGTGATCAACAGAGCAAAGTTGCCTAAAGGTTATCCAAATTTCACAGTTTAACATTACTCAAACTAATTATATATTTTCCTTGTCTCATAGACTTTGAGTTCCAAGGACTGTTAACTTGTTCAAAGTGACTCGGTTTTAAACTTCATTTGTCTGAATAGAAAATTTTATGACTAAAATCTGGATAGTTTGGGTATTTTGGATAATTTTTCTGACTATGTTATAGATGAAGTAGAGAACCTATTCAAAATGGAATATTAAAATATAGAATCAAATTTCTATGTGAACCTAAAAATGATAAATTTTTCCACTATAATATATAACATATTTTGAAACATAATTTCAATATCTTATGTTCTTGGGAACACAATATAAAAAATACGATCCCACCATTTTGAGATGCAATTCTGTGATAGAAATCTTTACAAAATTTTCCCCCAAAAATGTGTGTATTATGGACATATGGCTGCATATTTGGATAACACCATTTGCATTTTTCAAACTTGCATTTTTTTAAAAAAAACACTAGCTTGGCTTTTGCTGTCAGAATGGCAAACTGCTAGTGTATTCATTTAAAATTCCTAGTTTAACTCTTTGTCACTTTAGCATTTTATGTAATGCTAATATGTTCACCTTTTCTTTAAAAAGTAGCTGAATATATTGGAGGAAGTAAAATGAGAAAGACTTTTTAAACCATAAAGTTTAATAATAGGAGGAGTCACATCACAGTGTGAAAAAAAGGGTAGTGTCAAATTTTGATCTTAGAAAAAAATGCTTTTGAAAATTACTGGAGGGAAAAAAACAGCATGTTAAAACGATTTTACTTCAGATTAATTCCCTGGAAGGATTTGCAGTTTTTGTGGTTTTTTAGGGTTATTTTGTAAAAGCAGTTTTAGTTCCTGAACATTTAAACATAACACTCTGGAATATAGAAAACTAAAAAAGAAAAAGAAAAAGATGATGAGAAAATAAAGATAGCAACCCCTGACATTAGTAACTTATATAGATTATACTTTTAAGAGAAATAAATGTTCGTTTGCTGTATGCTTTCTAACATACATGCTTAAATTTCCTTATGATGCAATATTAAAAATGACATACTGTGTGCATGACCTTGCCACAGCATTTTAAGTCATACTTTCTTTAATGTCCCCAACCCCCAAGAAATCTTATTTCAGGAAGTCAGGTACTCACTTATGGTTGAATAATTTACCTGTCTTACATAATTTATACATATCAAAAATATGTTATCTGAAGAATATGTTTAACTTATAGACTAAATTTCATATAAATTACACTTTCAAATTGATATTACCAATAATCTTTTACTTTCAGATAACCACCTAAAGGTCCATATTACATCTTCTATATGTTAAAATATGCACTATCTTAAATTTTGCAATATTGTGCATATATTTGGACATATTGCAGACATATTTGGACATATTGTGGACATATTTGGAATATTTCAGTTTTTCTCTTAATTGACATACTATATGGCTACTTATATTCCCAAGCCACTTCAATCTGCTTCTTTCAAATTATGTTTTTGCAATGTGTTTATCTAATTGTTACTTATTTATTAGTTTCAGCAGAAGTACTTAATTAATTAGCATCTGACGCAAAGATAAAAGCAAATACCAGCACATAAATTATACTGTTCAATAGGTACAAATTTTATTGGCCCTAATGCTGGCAAATACAGTTAGCCTTATTGATTTTGTAGAGTACATTGAAATACATAATAAAAAACTATTTTACCACAAGGCATTATAATATGACCACTGTGTCAGCTATTTTGCCTTCAGAATTTAAATGCATAGCCTAATATTGAACATACTGATTCTTTTAAATAGTCATCCTATAATAAACATGACATTATCACTCCAAGTTCAGGCAGTCCTGTTAGGTGACTAAAGAGTAGGGATGTAATCAGAGGAAGTACTTTGAAAGATAATCTTTCTTTATTCTCTTCCTTTGAAACATGCAGATAGGGGAACTGTGGAATAGCAATAATTGCTGAACTGGCTGTTACATAATCTGTGCTAAATGATAAAGTACTGATACTTAAAAAGTGATCATTTATCCCTTTAAATATCAAGGGTGTCAAAACACAATACATTCAATTGCTTTAGCTGAGATGGTTCTTGGAACTAACTTAAGATATTTTAAACAGTATTTACGAAAATAGCTTTCAGAATTATTTATTAAATCACTGAACACATAAATTTTCATTATTCAATATGTGGCAGACAAAATACCAGGAACCAGGTAAACAAAGATCAATTAGAGGTGATTCCAACTCATAGTCTAAAACTAAAGTATTTATTTTGAGATCATTAGCACAAATTGTCACCTACTCACAAATAATTTGAAAAACATTATTAAAGTCAAAACACACTGGTAGAACTAATATCAGTTTCTAGTAGTTTCACTTCCCATGAGGTCTTCACCCCAGTTTTAACATTCCTGTATGAAATGAAAAGCCATAAGACACTGGTTGGAAGATGATAAAATATGATCATATTGTAATAATATATTTTAAAACCAAATGTACTTAATCCAGCTATTAAAAGGCATAACTTAAACAGAAGGAACACAAGACTTAAACAAAGCACAAGACAGCTGTCCAGAAATTATCAATTGCTAAATCACACAGATTGTGATTAAATTTTAATGTGGCTTTTAAGCAAAGATTTTGCTTCTCAGAGAGAAAGAATCCCCGAGAAAATATTGTTATTGATTTCATCATTTTAGATGTAACTGATCCTTTAAGTAATTTTTCTTGCTTTCAATACCACTTTTTAAAGTGACTGCTTATGCTGGGCAAATCACTAGATAGTATGTTCATTTAAAATTCTAAGCCAAATGCATAAATTGTGCTCCAGTGCACTCAAAGTCACATCTGTTGAAAACAAAACACAGCATTCAATCCATTGAATAAAAACAAAACATAACTGTAGAATAGCTGGATAGTCAAATCATGTAAATTAAATGGCATTGAAAATGATATTTTTTATTGATTTTTTTTCAGGGAACCGGGCTTTGTAATTAAAATACATTGATTACCTTTTATGTAACCCATATTAACAGTAAGGCAAATGGATCTGCTGCAGCATCACACCAGTTTTAGAGTCAGGGAATAGGGAGTAAGTTTCCCTGTTTTTAGTACAATACCATGTTGACTCTCTGGACAAAGGTACATATAATATCATTTTATCAATAAAATTAATTATTAAAAAATGAGAAATTGTAGTCATTCTGAATGTTCTAGTGGACCATAGTTATTTAATCATGTGTGAGATGGTAAAGGTCAAAAAAGCAACTTTACTTAGGCTCCGTAGAAATGAATCAATACTTGGTATCTAAAAATTTGTTATAAATTTAAGAAATAAGTGTACATTTAGTTATATAATTATATGCCTTTATTTATTGATTTAGTAAATGTATACTGAATGATGACTAAATGCCAGACACCAAGCTACGTACCAGTGTGTATTCATACATATTTATATGTTCTCATAATAAATGAGCATATATGGACTTGCATATAAGACATAAATACTGGTTCAATTTTTTTCTCTAATGCATGTTGTCAAGGAGTTTATTAATTAGTCCATGTGAAGTTCACCAAAATATCTATATACTACAATATCTCCTTAAAAGACTATAACTTTTCCTATTTTTAGACATATAGGGCATACTTTTTAAACCAAATACATTATAATATGGCAAAAATATATAGTCTAAATTTTAATAACTATCCTGCTCTGATATTTTTTTAATTCAACTTTCATTACCCTATTTGCACTTGTAGCTATTGCATAAGTATTCTCAATTGATAGAATTAATTGAGTCCAATTGGTCACTGGCAACACAGAAAAGTCAAAGCTATTCCCACATGTCCCAAACACCTGAAGATATAGATAGACATAGATATATAGATACCGATACAGATATCGATATGAGATAATCAATTGAAATTTTCACGTTTTAGCCATGTGACAACTAGACCAAATGTTAGTAACTGAAAATACACTTTTTGCATGTTTTTATTTGTGTTCTCAGTTAACAGAGGTCCAAGAAATTACACAATCTTATATGGTCACGCACAGAGTTAAAAGAATTCATCTTCTAAACAGCATCTGTATTTATTTACCCCCGTAGTTAGTATTTTCTGAGTATTTCAGGGTCAGTAAAATGATTTAATTTATTGACAATTAACTGAATTCTTACTTCCAAACAAATCATTTTGCTTACTGATTAACACACCAATCAAGTCACATAAAACCCTTAGATAGTTTAACACAGACCACAATCCAAAAAGCATCCATCTCTTGGTTATATTGGTTTGTTTTTGGTTTTGTTTTTTTGATTGGGAAAGGGAAGGGAACTGGAGAAAAAAAAATTAATAATATTTTCAATTTTTTTTAATTAAAGTTTATTGGCTGACAATTGTTAGTTAAGTTACATTGGTTTCAGGTGTACAATTCTGAAAAAAAAAGCAATCTAGTTTAAATATTATCAAAAACTAAATTCTTAGTTAATATCATTTTGTCAGTGACACAAATAATTTCAGTATTATCAAGGATACTAGATGTTTTGGACTTTCTAGTAATTATAGTGATTTAGTATGTGCCTTCATTTGGTCTTTTACAGAAAGAAATGGTTCTTGTTTGAACTTTGGAAGTTTCAAAGTCATACTTTTCGTATCATAAATGTTTACTTAGTTCAATCAGGAACAACATTTATCACTTAGACTAAAATTCTTCTAAACACCTTAAATTTCAAAAATATTATAATCACTTGGAAAATCTAAATGCTATTGGTTAAAATCCTCCTGGAGTTAAATAATGTTGAAAAATACTCATTTACGTAAATTACAGAAAGCTCTTAATCAAATACAAGGCCAAATACGTCTCTGTTACTTAGATCAGCAAGGACGTCCAGTGTAATAAGGTGTTTCGTTCAATGTCTCTGTACTCTCCTATGACTGAGTAGCCTACCTGTAATTCCTAGGGAGTGATAACGGCTACGTGGCAATGATAAAGCAGCTCATCCTCCATGGCCTAGAAACAGTCCATCACTTAAAGTTCATGTTTTATAACTACTTGCCTAATCTACTTTTGAAGAACACCAAAATTCCAGCTTCCATAACATTTCTTAACCAGAAAAAATTCAGACCCCTATTTCTCCAAAATGAAGAGAATACAGGATGGTTTTGATTTTTATTACCTAGTGTTAAGTGTGAAGGAGACAATTAAATGTTCAAAAAAGATCAGAGTTTAAAAGGGTAAGTTAATTGGAACTATCAGTCATCTCATCTCCTTCTTGCTTTACAAGATAGTTTTCAATACCATTTTTTATAAAAATTTTATGTTTCTGCATTACTTGTTAAAATCAGGTGCCAATTTCCCTTTCACCAAAATTCAGAAACAGCTCATTCACTTCTGCCTTACCCAAGGGAGGCAGTCATTTCTACTATTATTTCAATTAAATGTTGTCATTTTGACACAGATTTAATTTAAAACAAACACACACATTTTTAAATTTTTTTTGTTTCAATTACAGTTGATATACAATATTAGTTTCAAGTATGCCACATAGTGATTAGATATTTGTATAACTTAGGAAGTGATCATCCCAATAAATATAGTACCCACCTGACACCGTACATAATCATTTCAATATTATTGCCTCTATTCCCTATGCTGTACATTACATTCCTGTGACGGTTTTTATAACCGGCAAGTTTTCACATCTCAATTCCTTCCCTGTTTTCACTCAATCCTCCAGCCTTCCTCCCATCTGGTAACCATCAAAGTGTTCTCTGTATCTGAGTTTCTGTTTTATTTTTTATTTATTTTTTTAAAAATTCCACATATAGGTGAAATCATATGGTATTTGTCTTTCTCATTTATTTCACTTAGCATAATAGCCTCTAGGTCCATAAATGTTGTTGCAAATGGCACGATTTCATTCTTCTTTATGGCTGAGTAATATTCCATTGTATATGTGTACCACCTCTTCTTTACCCATTCATCTATCGATGGACTCTGAAGTTGCTTCCATACGTTGGCTATTGTAAATAATGTTGCAATGAACATAGGGATGCGTATGTCTTTTCAAATTAGTGTTTTGGCTTCCTTTGGATAAAGAAGTGGAATTGCTGAGTCCTTCTTTGTCTCTTGTTATAGCCTTTTTTTTTAAGTCTCTATTGTCTAAATATTGTTACCCCAGCTTTTGTTTTGTTTCCATTTGCATGAAATATCTTTTTCTATCCCTATGCTTTCAGTCTGTGTGTCTTTTGACCATAAGTGAGTCGCTTGTAGGCAGCATATGTAAGGGTCTTGTTTTCTTTTCCATTCAGCCACCTTATGTCTTTTGATTAGAGCATTTAATCCATTTATATTTAAAGTAATTATTGATAAGAATGTAGTTATTACCACTTTATTATCTATATTTTTGATATTGTTTTTTCTTCTTAAAAAAGTCACTTTAACATTTCTTTTGATACTGGTTTGGTGATGCTAAACTTTTAGCTTTTTTTTTGTCTGGGAACGTACACACATTCTTGATGATAGTGATAAGAAACAAACAGAGGGAAGTAGAATTAGATAATTTCTTGATTGTTAATTTATATAAAGCACAAAAATGGAAATAAACTATTCCCTGTTACAGAAAACCTCACTGTGTTATAAATCCTTATTGTCTGTAGTCCTCGATTTTAATGGTTTATTGAAAAGATAGCACTTCAAATTCCGTGTCTGTAAGTATGCTATTGGGTAGAAATAAAAATGAGGTGTTGCTTCCTAACTACACAATCTACATAATCTATCCAGGATGAATCATGTCACATGCTCACATGGTCCTCTTGAGCTCAAAATGAAAGTGTAAGAGACAAAATGAAAAGGCTTTCTTGGGGAGATTCATTAAACTTTTTCCCACCTCCTGGTCATTATTTCTTTCTCTTAAATAGGTTTACATTACTTTTACAGTATAATTTTGGTGAGGCTTTGCTAACAATAATATCTAAAACTTTAGAATAGCACTTATGTGTTATATATGTGCTGTACTGATACTAATTCATTTCATCCTCAAGATTTAAACGTTGTCCTATTGTGACTTCACTCCCATTTCTGGGAAGTAAATCATATGCTTGCATTCAGCATGTGATGTTTTCAGTTTCAACATTACATGATGAATTCTCCAAGCCTGAAATTTATGAGAGGCAACAGAGTAGACATTGGAACATGAACTTGGGAAGTAGACATATTTGTGTAAGAATCGCTATGCCTTGCTCGTTCCACAACCTACAGAAACTCATTTAGCCTTCCTATGTCTCAACTACCTCATGTGAGAAATAGGCAGAAAAAAAATATCTTGCAAGATTGTTGAGAGAATTTAATGAGATAATATACTGAAAGTGCTTAGTACTGTGTCTATAATGGAGTAAGTTCTGAATATGATTAATATTAATAATGCAAGATGGCATGAAATGGCAGAACTACATGATATTTTGTAATGTTTTATCCTAACCCTTTTCATACTTGTAAATCTTTTCATTCATAGAGGATTACCTGTTAGGAAAAAGAGAACTGATAAAATCAGTTCCTTCAGAGTGTCCCAGAGCAAAACTAGAATACAGTCAGATATTAGGAAACTAACATATAGACATGTTGTAGTTTTCAAGCTGTCTCTTTGGAGTTTAACATTTCCCCAATGACTTCAGTGCAATTGTTCAGCCAAGAGTTTTAATAAATTTTCCCTTGTTTCTCTCCTGTTTTTTGTTTTGTTTTGTTTTGTTTTTGTTGGTATGTGGCATTATTTTCCCACTCAAAGTGAAGACCTCCATTTGGAAAGCAGATAGAGATTTTTTTCACCAATCTTATTATGCCTTTTAGATTTATGGAAGCTCTCTTTTTCTTCTCCCCTAAAATCCATGTTTGCAAATTTTCTGCAAACTGTTTTAAGAGTTACTAATATCATTTTTGTATGTCTTTCAGGAAGGATTAAAGTGGGCATAATTGTGTTTTTTGTTGTTGTTGTTGTTGTTACTAGGACCTTAATCCTTTTCTTTTTCAATTGTTATAAAGATTATTGAAAACCAGCAGATCTAAGCTTTAAATAGGATTGAATATATCTTTGAAATCTAACACTTTATTTTGTGCTGAATGATAGTACTCTTTAAAATTGGATGCGTTATGTTGTAAATAAGGTTAAAATACAAAAAAAAATCAAGAGTTTTAGGAATCCTGGGGTCTTGTTACATTAATCTCGGGTCAGATACTGTTGTATGAGAAAGCACAATAGTTTAATGGGCATTTATTGATTTAAATTAAATTACAACTTTGGAGACAGTAACTTTCAAACTTAAAACAGTCATATGATATTATGAATTACATCTTATGCACATTAAGAGATCTAAAGCATGGAAACTAAAGATAGAAAATATTGGTTCACATTTCAAACCACACTAAGTGTGAATATAGCCTCAATTTAATAAAAATGTATAATGCAACTTTCCTTGGGTTAAATATCTTACAACTGCTCTTGGAATGGGCACTGATTTTCCCATTATTGGCCACTTTAATTGACTTACACTCTAGTTTTCTCATTTAAAGATCACTTTATAGTATTGGGTGCTCTTCATCTCAGTGATATGTTCTGCTCTTGCCTGGTCCAACAACACAACAGTTTACATATTTCTGAACTTGATCTGAAAGCTGATTTAAAAATCTATATGGACAATGCAATTTCTCTGAAAATATATACACACAAGTCTGCTCAGAGGTGGCTAAAATAAAATAAATTTCATTTTGTGAGACAGGAAGGAAGCTGAGACAAGAAAGTGAAGATTTTGAAGTAAATGGGTACTTGTTCTAACCAAGATCATAACCCACCTCTCCCCAGAGAATATTAAAAGAGGGCATGGAAGACAAGCATTGGAAAAGTAGAATGTGCTTTTCTTTCTGGTGGGCTGCATTAAATATTCAGCCAAAGGGGGGGATCATTTTACATTAGTCTTCTTGTTTCTCATGTATCGACTGACAGGTGCTGTAAACATACATAGACAAACAAGATCCTATGCTTCCAGTGCTCCAGTGACTGAGGGAAGACAGTCTTTAATCTCCCAAAGTGATCACACAAGACTCAACAGATACACTATGCTCAGATTGGAGAAGAGACCACATACGCATACATTCTATTTTCCACAAAACTATAGGTAGGAGCTTGCCTTTCAACTTTGATTCTCAAGAAAATCCATTCAGAGATGGTTTTGCTCCAGCAACATGTTACTAAGGTAGAACAATCTTGTTTTGATTCTGAAGACCTGACTGAAATCCTCACTAGTACTTTTGAAATGATAGTAGCAGAAAGAACCCAAGAGGCACCCTTGTCTTCTGAACATCTTGCTTTGCTGATGGTAAACCACCAATCCACATCTCCTTGATGTCACATCTCTGCAATCAGGAAGAAAGAACTGACCCTGACTTTGAAATCAGAACCAGTATTTAAAACATTCGCCTATTCATGTTTTAGAGATGCCATGGTAAATTATGACTACTTATACTGAAGACTAGGAGGCTCATTTTTTCTTAATTAAAGTTTATTGGGGTGACAATGGTTAGTAAAGTTACATAGGTTTCAAGTGTACAATTCTGTAACACATCATCTATATATCACATTTTGTGTTCACCACCCGGAGTCAGTTCTCCTTCCATCACCATACATTTGATCCCTTTTACCCTCATCTACCACTCCCCTCCCCGCTTACCCTCTCGTAACCACTAAACCATTGTCTGTGTCCATGAGGTTTTGTTTCTTTATTTGTTTGTCTTGTTCCTTTGTTGTTTTCAGTTTTATATCCCACATATTCTTTTTTTCACTATAGGCAGCGATTTGGCTGAGATTGTATCATTCTGTGATACTGTCACACACTACCTTTTTTCTCAATTGTACTTTTGGCTGTCATTTGCGCTTTTGAATAAAGGTTTACATTAATAGAAGATATCATAATAGCGTATCTCTTTTTCCTGAGTTGATATACAAATCAAAAAGAAAGGATAAGGCCAAGACTCCCTTTGTCCTTAGAAAAGTATGCCATCTGCATTAAGCTTATGATATTCAGCTAGGAACAAAATTCTAGCATAAGGAAGTCGTTAATACAACCCTCAAGTTACACTGTAAATTCAAAGTACTTTAAATGCTTTATAATAGTTAAAGCCAGTAAAATCGACCCTGTATATTTTTATTTCATCTCTGTTGGATCATATGATATTTAATAATTGGTTCTGGCACCTCGTTGCAAATTATTATAACTTTGAGATTCAACAGTCCTATTGAACATATGGGCAGCACAGCCTCAGAACATATATATGATACAGCCTCTTGAGAGGACCTTCTGTCTTGTTTTCCTTAGCTTGGAAGGGTCAGGTAAATTCTGTTGTGTCGTCATGTGCTAAGATTCCTCAATCTCTGTTTTGCAGGGTAAGTGCTTAATGGAACTGATTTTTCCCCCCTTAATTGTGAACACTTCCTTTGCAAAGCCAAAAGAGAAATTCATACATCTGGGATGCAGTTTACTAGGCTCTTACTAAAGAAGTTAAAAGCTATTTCACTATCAGTGCTTAAGTATTCATCAACCTAGAATACGTTCAGTTACTTAGTGCCATATTGTGTCCTGGTTTAGCTGCAAAGTACAAGTTTCTGGGGTCAAGAGTCCTCCCCATGCTATTAAAGGCATATGATGATTCTTCACCAATCCTGGAGAAGATGGAAAGTTGGTGATAACATACAGTCGACCCCAAGAAACCTTTCATATATAGTTAGACATTCTTCCTTCAGCATTTGTTTTTTCAGCTCACCTCACAGTAACACCCTGAAACAATATTAGGAAAAGCATTTCTACATCAACAGCCCATTAGGGTTACTTTCAACGTTCCTGCTGCTTTGCCTCCGTCTAGCCTATGTGTCTTGATTTGCTCTTGTATTATTTCATATAAATTGCCATATTGTTTATTGCCATATTCAAGCATACCGTAATATGAGCACAGTGGCAATAATTACATAGTAAGCTATCTTTAAAAAGAGATGTGAAGATGGATAGTGGTAGACAGGGTAGGCAGAAGATTATGATTTATACCTTCTGTTGACACTATGGAACAGAGCTGTTTCAATTTCTCTTGATTTCACTATAATGCCTAATACTAATCTATCTCTGTTATATAATTAGTTTTCACTAAGACTACTAAAAAGTAGTCTTAGTAATGAGCTAAAAAATTCATGGAGGTAGGGGCGATGGTTAAAATAATTTCTCAAGTACTGATTTTCCTCTTGGTACCACAATATTACATTTTTAAAATTGACACATTTGTAGTCAAGAAATAGCCATATGCAATGTCTATAATCCTACCTCATTTTAAAACTAAATACCCTATTTTCGTTAAGAATATTTCTGAACAAAAATACTTTTACACCTATGCTTGTGTGCATGTATATTTGCTCTAAATATGCATGGAAGGCATTTTGAGGCTTTGGAATGTGATTGCTACCCCCTACACCTTTGTTACAATTATAAAAATCCACCGTTCCGTGAGCCATCCTATCCTCATATACCACACAGATATGGTAAATCTCACATTCAAATCGCAAATCTCTCAAGACAATGCCAAGAATTGTCCTGACCCTGGGGAGCAGCAAGTCAGAGTCAGGCTTGATCCTGGCTGATGATGTAGAAGCTGAGATTCTTTTCATTTCAGGAGAGTTGAAAGTTACTTTTACTACTGCTGATTTGCTTCGTATCATGGTCTGCCTGCTTGTCATCACATAAGCCAGTAGGTGGAGTGCTTGCTAACAGTAATTGAATATACGGAACTTGAACTTAAAATAAGTGGAAGCCACATTTCTTGTTATAAACTGCTAAAACCGTATTTATACTGAACTCTTTCTATGGATATAATTACTTGAAAAAAAATGTTACGAGGGAAGGGTTGAGATGAATGCAGGACTATAGTTACGTGGTAGAACACAGAGAGGCAAATTGTGCCCAAGAAAATCAACATGTCACATGATATAAACCAATGTAAAGGGACACTTTCTCAAACATTAAACTGAATTTGATTTGGTAAATAGATCTTAGTCCCTCTTTTAAAAATTTAGTATTTATGCTGTCTAAAGGATAAACTAGCTTTGATTAACTGTACATGAAAAAGATTGTGTGATAGAGGATTAATCACATACATGTGTTAATAATAGTCATAGTAAATTCGGCATCTTTGCAAAGAAGAGTCACGAGAGATGCCTCCAATATAAAGTGCAACTTTCCCATAAGAGTGTCTTGTTTTCCTTCAGAAGAAGGTTTTCAAATGTATTTAAAAGCTGCAGCTTGAGACTTGCTAACTACATCGCTCTAAATCTATCTATATCACACCTAAAGATGTTAAAGCAACATTTAGAACTACAAGGAGAAAACAAGCAACAGAATTTAGAAAGCAGGAACCACATAGATGTAAGAAAAAATCTCTAGTCGTTTTTTAAGAATGTGAGTTATATGATGTGAAGTAGATGAAAATGCAAGAGTTTAAAAAAGAATCTCTTGTTCCATATCAGGAATGCTTACAGATATGATTCCATGGCATGCAAGTACTGAAGATCTCTATGGCTTGGAAATACCATTTTGTCTAAAAGGACTTCAGGGCAAATAATTGCACAGTATGCAATGACAAACACTATGAAAATAGTGATCAGTTCCACTTTATTTAACTTTTTAGTTCTAAAAATGGTAAACTCTCTTAAATACAATTTCTGTCAGGACATTGTTGATATTTCAAAAATTATGGCATCATGTTCTCAGCTCATATTAAATTTTGGACAGATTTGTGTTTCAAATACATGACTTTTTTTTCATTTTGGGTTGGAAGTGAGGAGTGGAGGAGAAGACTGAGCACTGTTAACTGAATTAGTCAGCCAAAGCTTTATGTGGTAAATAACTCTTTTAAGCATGCAGTAGTTTTATTCAAACCAAGCAACTGCTTGCCACTCTCTGCCTTTTCCAGCACTATCGATAGCGAAATTGAACCATCCTCAGGCCAAAAAAAGGGGTGGGGCGCGGGGAGGGTGAAAGAATAGTTATTGTTAATTTAAAGTTATAAAATATTATAGTTTCTATTTCTCATCTGAAAGGGGAAAAAAAGTATGACCATTTCCACGAGGAATTTTAAATCATGTCATGGTATTTGGCGAGTAGACACTTGTAAGTGGCAAACTCTGACCAGAACATCATCTAGATTCCTTAACCAAGAAAGAGAACTTTTTAGAATTTATTTTTCGTTTGCTTATTTTGATTTAGAGAAGTAGTATAAGTATGGGCATATTCTAATTCCAAGGCAAATTGCGTGATCATGGAATAGCCTATGAAAAAAATTGTAAAGGAGTTCTGTTAAGGAATAAATACCTTTGTCTATGTCTTTTTCCACGCTCATTTCTTTCTTCGGGTTCTACAAGTATCATTGCATACGTCACATATTTTTATTCCTCTCATTTGAAAAAAACCTTTGAGTTCACTTGCTTTTTTTCAGTTGTCATTCATTTTACCTTGTTTTGCTGGCTTCAGTATGTTACTTCCCCTTAGATGTTGAACCATGTCATACTCAGCCAGTGTTCATCCCTTGATAGTGAGTAGGCAATAACCTTTCCTGAGAAATAGAAGAGAAAAGTGTTAGCCACTGATCTCACCACGATTATATTCTCTCTTAATAGAAGCTGTTGATAGATCCTGAACAGCTCCACACTTAGGGTGTTGACTTGTAGAATGAAATCCTCTGCACACAAGCACGGCAAAATATTTTGGTAAAAAGTAATTATCAGAAATAGTGACACTAGTAAATGAGTTAACTACATTTCAGTGTGAAGCTTGAGTTACCCCTGCCCATTCTTGTTCCAGACCTAGCTGAAATCAGCTGAAACCTAGCTGAAGTTCAGCTTAATGATGTCACAACATTTGCCAGGCTGTGGGCACTGAAGGGAAGACACAAAATTGCTCCCGTTGCCTGAGGTTCCCCTTCTTTCTCTCTACGCACAAACAGTCCATCTGTCTCACTCACACAAAAACTGTTATCCTTGAAACATCATTCTGTTATTATCACAGTTGTTCTTTAAAATTGATCCTTAACTTCAGATTGTGTTCTGGAAGTCAGGTTTTCAAATTCTCCCAGATCTTATTGGTCCACTTACAATGTCGATCGTAATATGCCCTGGAAACAGCTCATCTCACTAAAGAGCTCAAATACTATATATTTCCATTCACTTACCAGAGGATAACCTTTTGTGAAATATAGATAGCCTACTTTTTTTTTTTTTTTTTTGATCACAACAAAGAATCCAACCCCTCCCAACCTCTAATATTTTTCAAAGTGTGAATTGAAGAGGACTTAGAGACAGATGGGTCTGGATGATCAAGTTACCTGTTATAGCAGCACATCTGCCGGGGCAGTCAATCACTGTGATGGCTCTGACAGGTCGATGGAGCCTGAGCAAGAACGGCTAATGCAGACAGAAGAACGGCTGGGGAAGGGCAGACCTCCTGCCTGTCTCCCGGGTTTGACTGGTCTGAAAGCTGTACTTGAATTTGCTCTGGTTAAAATTCTGTCTATTGAGCAGTGATATTAGATGAAAGATTTGGGCTCCTAATTTTTTTTAAGGCCAACATATTGAACACATGATTGGGAATGATTCGATTAGCACTTTCAAGCTGTCAGTCAATATTTGGTCGTATTTTGGGGATGTGGTAGGGAGTGTGAGGTGAATAAGATTAGAAAAAGAAGAGTGGGAGATAGTTTCAAAACTACATTTTTTCTTAAAAGTGTCAAAAGGATGAAATGCATTAAGCACTGGTTCTAAGATGCCTATTTCTGTGAACTCAGTATAATAAAAATTAGCATTGAATAGAACAAAGGCAACTTTAAGAATGTCAAGAAGCAAAATTAACTAAATTTATGGAGACGTGCTACTTAGTTCTTTTGTATATTTGATCCTATCCTCCCCCCTTCAATCATAAAGTGAATCAGATTTATCAATCGCAATCGATCCAAATATTTGGCAATGTCATGCATTAGGAAATGTGAAGGAAGTGATTCCAAGATTTCACAAACAATTGAAAAAATGTGTTTCAATTAAGTGCAGCATTGTACCACTTATATGACATATTTATAAAAATGCAGTTGTTGGATGACAATACAACCTCAAAATATCTAGATTCCTTCCAATGACTAATTGATCAGTTATCAAAAATGCCTCTCAATAAGGCAGTACCCCCTACCAACCCCTAAATCTCAAAAACATACCTAAATAGTAGGTAATGGCAAGAACAGTTAACACACATCAACATCTAGTTACATTTATGGTTAAACTTCTGTATGTATGGATCTCTATTTATTTTGTATATATAATTTTATATTTATGATTAGAATACACATTTACATGTTTATGGTGAATACATATATTTCCTTGAGAAGTGAAAGAAACATATTCCATAAGATAAGCATTATTACCCCACTGTTGAACTACAGTGAGCAAACATTGCTGAAAAAAGGGCAAAATGTTAATACATGCAGAACTGCTGTTAGTAGCGATTTTCTCCACAATGCCAAACTGATGGGGATTCGTGAAAGAGCCATTAACAGATGTGTTGCTTTTCAATACATTCTTCAAGTATTTTTGCTCCCTCATCCACATTTTTAGTAAATGATGCTAAATGTTTTCAAAATATTACTATATTGGCTTTTTTACTTGAATTTTTTAAGTGGACTCATATTTAGCAGCAGATGGTTTGAGCTACCAGAACTGAAATATGGAGTTAGTTATTTGGGTTCAGACTATATAAAATCTTATACCTCAGTTTATGAGATAGGAGAGATCAGAGAAATCACCATTTTCTAAAAAAAAAAAAAAAAAAAAGCAAACCAAACTCAGAAATAGAGCTTTTCCTAAATATGAATTCTATCTTATTACAAAAATAAGTTCGCATTA